>NC_079546.1:21637090-21913772 GCF_015846415.1 Triplophysa dalaica | reverse complement strand
GAGATCTGAAACTGTTCAGGCTGTGCCCAATATCACGATCATTTGAGATTTATAGATTTCACTCACTCTGTTTGCAGATGAATGAAGGGCTGTTGAGCATGTTGATCATCTATCAGAGCATCAGGACCTACAGCACCACACGCTCGCTTCTGACCAGTTATGTCACGTATACTAGACAGACAGTTAATGGAGGACATGAGGACGTTTGTTCCATCTGAACACTTCCATCAGTCTCTGAACAGACCAATCCATGCTCTTGAAAATCCTCACATCATGGTCAACAGCAGGTCATTCTCAGCTTGAGTGTGAACGGTGGTCAGATCTGTGTAGTGTCTGCAGTGACTCTGAGCATCAAGACAAGACATCCAAACATCAGTAATAGACACAAACCTGTCTGCTCCAGTTTACATATGTAGAATGACATAAAACATCTGAAAAAATCAATTGAATTGTTTTTTTTTACACTTTTAAACAAGACGAAAATGTGATTTGGTTTAATAATTGGTGGATCTATGCTTCCCAGTGCTGGTGTTTATTCCAGAAAGCAGGTTAATTTACTGTCAGCTAAACTCTGAACTCTCAGTTGATAAACACAAACTTGTTTACTCGGGGTCTGTCTGTTCCTAAACACCTGAGAAGAGTTTGTTTAATCTCACTAAAGATACTCAGAGTTAACACGCTCACAGAAACAACATGAAGACACTGTCAATGCATCACAGATCTCACCAGTCACCATGGAAACGGCCGAGAAGCTTAAAGTTTTTGACTGTAAAAGAACTTTATAAATCTGACTTTTTTTCACAGAAGACGTTAATCTGCTTCAATGTATAAAGTGTGGGATAAAAATCATCAAATTAAATTGTTTATAGGTTATATGTTTATAAAACTTTAAACTCTATAAATTCCTTAATTAATTAAATACATAAATATTTTAAATATATGCACAATTTTTATACTATATTATTTAAAATATAAACTCATTATGGCTATATTTGTTACATTAACTGTAGATCTGTTGGGATGTTTGTCTGTTATTTTAACCTGTCTGTCTGTATTTGACCACATTGGTCATTTTGAAGGCAGTTTTAATCCTTTATTTAGTTTTCTGAAAACTGACTTTGTATTACTGATGTAGTCATATTAATGGAGACTCTTTTAGTTCTAGAAAATACTACATTGATCATAATCACAATGTATGATGAATCATTTGCAGCAGAGGATGAAGGTCTGAACGATGAAGGATGAGGTTTAAAATGTAATACCCAGTCATATATACATAATAATCATGTAGCCTTTATATATCCCTTTTAAATATAAAATATATATATATTTTTGTTTGTTTTCTTTGACTTTGTTTGCTTAAAGTCATGGCTTTCCAAATGTTAAAAGAAGTGGAAACGGCCGATCCTGAAAGACTAGCTGTAATCTGGAGAAAGGCCTTTCAATACTAAACAGTTTTTTATGTAAATGAATTTAAAATTATATTAAGAATTTAAATATGTGAACAATCTGCCATGCTGATCCCATTGGGGGGTGTAATAAAACCTTGAAACCTGCCAGCCTGGGAATCAAACTTACAACCTTTGAGTTTTAAATCTGGCTCTCTAACCATTAGACACAACTATCTTTGACCAAATGCATCAAATAGTATTATAAAGCTTAGAAACATTTCCTTTAAATGAAGTAACCCTGGAAAATAAGATGCTTTGGAGCAGTTATGTTGCCATGGTTACTTATATACCCTGAAAGTTATCTTTGTTTTGGGAACTGAAAGTTGAAGTTATCAGATAACTAACCCTTAAACTAACCCGGGTATGTCACATAACCAGCTTTCTGGAATACAACCCAGGCCAACAGAAGTATTCAGACATCAGTCAAGTTAATCTCGCAAGAAGTGTCACCACTAGAGGAATTAACTTTTTCCCCTTCAGACTTTTTTTTTAAGTTGTCAGCCAGTGCCAGCATTTTTTACATTTTCAGCAAACTTTAAATTTTCTGTAACATATATACAGACAATAAATATATCGAAGGAAAGAAGAGTCTCTGCTTTTAAGCAAAATAAACTAAATTCTTCTATCTTCATTTGATCACATTATCACTTCTTGGTTGTGGGCATGAACCATCCTAAATTTCTCAAAGTGTGTACGAGTGTTTCATAGAACAAACTGAAAACACGTGTACGCCTCTCTATCAGATTTGAAATCTATAAATCACAAATCTACTATACTTGACCACTTGGGACACTCTTAAGTATGGTTAAAATGAATTACAATTTAATAACTGTATATTGATCTCTCTATAACAATTGGTCCCATATCTGTAGCCCCTTTTGTTGCTTAATAAAAAGCCTTCTAACATGCACCAAGGTGATGTTTCAAAGGTGAGTATTTGTATGCTGATACAGCAGTGAGCAAGGCCACAAGTTTTCCACTGAGAATGGGGAAACATAACATAACAGGCAGACAAGAGAAGAATAAAATAAGTTGATATTATAACTAAATTCTGATTGGTCAAAAATCAGGTAAACCTCTTTCACACATGGCTTATATGCATAGGCTATATAATTATTTAATGCTGCTGTGATGGTTTTGAAAATACCAATAATGAATAAGACCAATATGGGTTGTTGCGTCCTCTTGTAGGGTAGGCTCCCTGATAGCACACATACATCGGGCTTACGTCTACATGACGTCTCCATTTACATCTGCAAGACATGTGCAATACATAGTTTGCTCATCAGCAATACGTCTCGGAGACGTCTGCTGTCAGACATCATATAGACATGTAGATGTCTGTAAGATGTTTATGATTTAGAATGGCTGTAAAGCTGGTCTTTTTAAGATGTTTAGCAGATCTGGTGCATCCTCTGTAGGGTATTTATTTCTCTGTTTAAATATCTCTCTGTTTGAGCTCTAATAAAAAGGGCGAACAGGCTTAGTGTCTTCTTTAATTTTTCCCTTAATTCAACATCTGTCACTGTGAGAAACTGAATGCTTCAGTGAAATGTGCCAAATGTAAGGCCTATGTAGAGTAACATTTCAGAAAGCAGCTTTAGTGTAACCCTGACAGAAATGGATGTAAATACTAAGGATAGAAGAGTAACTCAATTTTAATTTCAGAAATCAATTGTTGGTATGCTCAACTCCTACCTCTTTGTTTGGATTTGAAAGAAATGTACTTGACAACACCCTTTGCACTCAAGTTTTTTTTATACTTTAAGGTCCCAAATGTGTATACAGAGCTTGGAAAAAGGTTGTTTATGTTTTCTGCACGTTCTGCCTGGAATCTGCCCCTTTGTCACTGTATAGTGGATTTTTTCACTTTTAAAATGTTGTAGCCTATGCTTCAGTTGCCATATGTGTTCTTAGTGTAGGACGATCTCAGTAGTCTCAATGGGACTTCCTGTTAAAAAAAAGATACCTTCATCTGCAGTCATCACCCTGGCAACAGTGGTGGGTGTTTCTGAGGACTCTCCTTCCATCTGCTGTACATAAAACAATACAACACAACAACAACTTTCTTACTACAAATTTTGAATCTTAATTACAAATTAATAATGCAATTAGTCAGCATTAATACTATCTATCAATAAATAATTGATTAGAAATAGACACAGTACTATTAATAGCATCTAAATATCAACAAACAATTCAAAGTGTACAATAATCGGAATGCCAAATTTAAAAGCTTTCTAATGTCACCTGGATAATTTTTTTATCTATAAACGGTATTTTTACCAACAAGTGGGCTTTTCTCTGTGTCAAATGTTAATGGTAGACTTCTCAAAACATCTGTTTTAATTAAGCTTGAATTTAAGCATGGCCAAAAACTGATGTTTACAATTTGACATTCAAAAAGTATTACGATTACAAGGAATACCATTTTCACACATGGCCTCTAATATCTCTTCCGCTGACTTCGTCTGGATGCCTTCTGCTGCCTCTGTTGATTTGAAGACATTAAACCATCACAAAACTCAAAAGATTTGATCTTTTGAATTATCAATTTAATTTATTATTTCAATAATGTATACAGTGGTCAAATATGCTGGTGAAATGACCACAGTTACAAATCTAGTAAACTATTCTTCTTTAAACAACTCAGCGTGCCTTCTGCATCCATGTGCTCTGAGATTTCTTCTGCTGTGTTAGTGGGCTTGCATTGTGCTGCATCTGATTGATATGTTGAGGAAAAAAGTAACACTTCAAATAACGGTCTTAATGCATTACTGGAGAAAAATAATCACACAGCCGTGTCAATGAAGGAATAGAATTAGCAGTGATTATAAAAATAGAATTTAATTACAGAATAGCTTGATGAAAGTAAACCACTGCCAAGGCCCATCACAGTCACTAATAACATTCAACTGAACAGCTATAGGATATTCTGGAGAGGTAAAATTTACACTATCTTGATGTAACTCCTGAGAAATAGTTTCACATTAAAAACTGCCAAAGACACATACTGAATCTATAACCGGAATATGTTTCCAACTCAATTTTATTTATATAGCACCAATTCATGACAAAATTTATCTCAAAGCTCTTTTCAAACAAAGTATGTCTAGACCACACTCTTTTTAATATCACTAACAGAGACCCATCAATTCCCACCATGAGCAAACACTAGGCGACAGAGGCAAGGAAATCTTCCTTTTAAAAGGCAGAAACCTTGAGCAGACCCATGGCTCAGGGTGAACAGCTATCTGCCTTACCTGGTTGGGGCGAAGGGACAGAGAGAGATGCAATGGACCACCAATATACATAAACTCACATGTATAATTCTATTATTCTTTAGTTCTATTTTTTCCACACTTTGCATAGAGCCAAATGGTCTGCCGAAACACAAATGGAGAAACTGGCAGAGGAGCTTGCTACAAATGAAATAACAGACTACAATTCATTTCATAAAACTTCTGTGGATTTTCATATAAACAATATTACCTTTAAAATGCAGTGCAAAGTTGTTCACCGAGTCCGTAGAGTCGAGGAAATTAGAGGCTCCTTTGCTGCTCAGTTCGTACACTTCTAAGCTGGACTTTTCGCGGTCAAATGACAAGATGGCTGTTTCCACACCTAAATCCTCAAGCTTGGACACCTTTACAATATTAAGATTGATAAGACAACCACAAATTGTGATTATACACAAAATACCTTATTTAAAAAATCCACTACACACTGAAGAAACAACTCCTATCAGCGCTAGGCAATATATGTAAAAAGTGTTGCGAGTGGTGGCAAATAAGGGGTCAGGGACATTAGCTGCGTTTACATGGAACATCCAACTAATAATTTGATTTATGCTTCTACTGACTTCCTTGGTCTGAAATGACATGCCCAACCAGTAGGAATTTAGTTTGAGGGGGTGTCTGTCATGATGTTCTGCTCACATCACAATGGCTGCCTATCATCCTTGCATCTAATACTATTATAATACCCCTAATGCCTAGCAAATTATACTTCTTTCCAAACCTCTAACTTCATCTTCTTCAGATGCATTTTAATCCCTCATCTCAGCGCTAGGGTCGTCTGCCGGCGCATGTGCTCTCAGTGCTGCTGCCTCTTGACAGTATTTCTGCTTCTCCTCTTTCCCCAATGTGGACCACCTGCCCTTAATTTCGTTCATTGTGCATGAGAGAGAAAAATAGACGCAAAGAATGTGCAACACTTTAAAGTAAATTCATACGGAGACAATCGGTCCAACACACTGGTTAACTTGGGTAGTGAAATCAATTCAATTCAATTCAAGTTTATTTATATAGCGCTTTTCACAATGTGTATTGTTTCGAAGCAGCTTTACAGGGGCAAACAGGAAAAACTGAAAAGTTAAAACACAGCACACAGTGCATGGTATTTATACAGCGAGTAAGATCATTCTAATAAATAAACAAATCCATTTGTCTTTAACAACTTTGTAAAAAGAAGTGTAGGTGTATGGCATAGAGGTGAGGTCACAGCTTCGTGTTCTGCGTCTGCGGTGGCAGCGTTCACACTTACACAAATAAACTGCACCAAACGAACAATCGCACCAGAGTTAGATTTAATCGAACCTAACATGGCATATGTGAGCAGACCATAACAGAATCCTTTAATTGTCTCACACCTTTGTTTCTGAGAATGTCCCTACAAAAAAGATTGTATGCTGACAGCTCTCGGATGTGAACTTTGGCCTTTGATGGCAGGGTCCAAGACGAAGCCTTAAACAGCCTTTTTTCAATTACCGATTCAGTTCTAAAAGAGAAAAACAGAAATTAACTAAAGATTAGTGGTGGGCATAGATTAATTTTTTTAATCTAGATTAATCTTGGAATTAATTTAGATTAATCTAGATTAAAATGGCTCATTTGAATTCTGCCGAAGGCATTCAGAATATGTGTGCTACCCAAATAATGACTAAAAGTAAGTCTTTGAGAACGGATTTCTCAAGCCAGGTGGCGCATTAGACCAGGGGCTCATCTCCTTTTTCCAAAATGCATCACAAACTGCTTGAGAAAGCTGTTCTACTATGATAATTGGTGATGAAAATAAGTTATCTTCAATAAGATGTACTTGTGTTTACTTTCGCATTAGCTAAGGGATGCTTTGCGTTTAGGTGGTACTTGAGACTGGAAGAGCTCCTACAGTACATTTACATTTAGTCATTTAGCAGACGCTTTTATCCAAAGCGACTTACAAAGAGTGAGGGAGCAACAAGCGATATGTCATACAGGAGCCATAATACATTAGATCTCAATACAAAGTTACTGGTTTCAACTAAAGCTAGACCTTTACCTGTAGAGTGAAAGTTTTGTTTTTTTAAACCAATTCCGCATTGCACAAGGTGCAAACAACCTTAGTCTTGTCGATGTTTCTATTGGGAAGCTTCTTACAAATTAATATTCCCTGAAGCAAACCCGGCGGCTTCATAGCTGCATCCATGTTAGCACGTCACGTTTGATGCGGTAATTACACAGTAACGTTATGTTGTGTTCAGACCAAACGCGAATGGCGTGTCAAGCGCGAGTGATTTATGTGTTAATGCAAAGAGGCAATAGACCCAGCTAGCAGAAGTTTGTTATAAGAACGTTCCTTAGATGTTTTTCATGTTTTTGAAAACGTTTTAATAACATTCAAAATGTCTAGTTTTTGTTATGTTTTAAGAACGTTCCCAGCTAACAAAAGTCACCATCATGGTGATCAGTGTTTCCTTGAGCTGGTATCTTGTCCCTTCACCCTCATGTGTGAGATGTATTGGTAAGATATAACTGTACATGTAATGTACTGTTGTCATAGCAATCCAATCAGAATCTGATCTAAAGGAGATCGTAAATGGGCATTAAAATTGCTGTTATTTGGTGGTTAGATTAATGGATCTAATCTGATTGATTGATATGCTGTTGATTTTAGAAGAAAATGTTAGATTGTGTTTTGTTTGCAATTTGTTGTCTACAAGTGTCTCCCGGATGTGTATACAAATATAAACTTATTCTACATAATGACTTTGACAAATACAGACATCAAGAGTCAGGGTATGAATCTCAACAATGGTGACAACCAACCAAACAAAACTTCATGGTGCAATGCATGCTGGGTAAATTCTTAGTACAAAACTTGTTCATGAAACCCAGCATGCATTTCACTAGATCATTTATCAGAATTGGTTTGTTGATTGTCACCATTGATGAGATTCATATCCTGATTCTTTAAGTCTGTCTTTGTCTAGACATTGCTGTGGTTTTTAAAACCCTTTTTACACAAATCTAATAGACTTTGAAACACAGTTACTTCCCTAAGAGTAAAATATTCTTTCAGGATCAAGAGTACCATTTACAATTGATGTCTATACTGTAGAACGAACTGCAGGAAGTAAACGCTATATTTGGTAAGCTTTCCCATTGATTTGCTATAACTACAGTACATGACCTGCACAGAGTTACAAACCATCAAATGCTCTCATATACGAGAGATGAAGGGACAAGAGACCAACTCAAAGAAACACTGATCACCATGATGGTGACTTTTGTTAGCTGGGAACATTCTTAAAACATAACAAAAACTAGACATTTTGAATGTTTTTAAAACGTTTTCAAAAACATGAAAAACCTCTAAGGAACGTTCTTATAACAAACGTCTGCTAGCTGGGGACCTACTTGCGGAGCAAATCGCGCGAATGAAGCCCTTGTTATGAGATGATGTGGCGGCGCGAATCGCGCGAATGAAGCCCTGGTTATGAGATGATGAGGTGGCTAGAATGACGCGAATCACGCGAGTTAAAAAAATCTCGTTCTCGCCCCGTACAGTGCAGTTAAGCTGGTATACATCCGCGCTAAAATATCAAGGTGAAAGTCATCATAGCTTGTGTAGTATAGACCCAGCTCCCAACCCAACTTTGAGAATAGATTAACGGCGACATTTTTTTTATCGCGCGATAAGAGTCTCACTGCGTTAACTGAGTTAACAGCCCACCACTACTAAACAGTATTACATCACTTGAACTGAATGTTAACAAATCTAAAGTAAACCTTACTTCTATGACACTGGTGTACAAACCAGTTGCTGATGCAGCTCTTGGTAGTAATCCTGAGCCACCACTTGCCATTCCCTCTTTAAAAAAAGGATTTTAAGATTTCCCTTTGTTTGGCATTAATGTGCGTTCTCTCTTGTTGAATAACAACAAGTAAAGAAAAAAATTGTCAGTAATGAAAAAAATGAGGGTAAGTGTGGATTTTGCAGATCATGCCAATTGATTCTCAGACACTTGCCTAATGCTTATAGATTAGCAACAGAAAGACTTACCTCTCTGGGCCATCTTCAACCTAAAACATAAACAGAGAGAAACTTTCACAAGAAAGATTTGTGAACGGGCCATATATCTGAACAGCTTGGCCAGAAAACCTCATTTTGGATTGTTCAACATAGACAAGGAGCATGTGTAGTAAAAAGAAAAAATTACCACAAAATTCCTGGCCAGAAACCAGCTGAAAATGAATGCTGTAAAGGTAGAAATAAAAGTTAAGAGATATTATATATTAACCCTACACAGGCAGGTAGACAAGTAGACAGACTTTGGGTTTTATTTTTCCAATTTCAATGTTTAGGACAGCAATAAATGTTTAAGGTTTTGAGGGATAGGTATTTGGTGCCTCTGATTGACAGGCAGACATACCAAACAGCCAAAAAGGTTTGTTGGAATATTTCATTCAATAGGAGTATAATATAGCTTCAATATATGCGATAAGCCCTACCCACCCAGCAAAAAGTCGTCGAAAAGACGTCGAAAAGACGTCAGTGCCAGACGTCCAAACAACGTCGAAATGTGGTTGAAAAGTGAAAGGTGAAACGACGTCTTTTTCGCGTCGTGATAAGACGTCTTTTTCCGGTCTTTGAGAAGACGTCTTTTTCGGGTTGTTGAAAGACGTCTATAAAAAGTTTTGTCTTTTTCCAGACTTGAATTTAACTAAATTTTAAGCATAAAATCATTTATATGCATTCAATATTATATTATATATCTCAAAATAAGACAACTGACTAAAAGTATTACGAAAAATTTATTGTCAGTTACATAACATACAAATGATCGAAACATTTGAATAACAAAATGTAATAAGAACACTTTAGTTTGCACGATGCCCGCTACCGCCAGATCGCCCAGGGGCCGTGTCGTCTCCCATGGCTTTGACTATGATGTGGTCGGTGGCCTTGCTGTTTCACATTTTGACTGCATCTGCGATAACAAAGAATAACACATTTGTTCTCAGTTTGTTACTCAAAAGGAATAATTGATTTGTTGTAAAGATGGTTCAGTTCGCATATAGCCTAAATGAAATGCCTCGATTCACAGTTTAGGAATATAGATTTACGGACGAGGCTGAATCCAGCTTCTTATTCGCAGTTTCTTATTGACGCTATCCGTTCCACCTTAAAAACGCGAAGCATCCGCTTTTCCAGTTTCTTATTCACGCTTAGCTTAGGGACCGTCTCGCGTTTCTCTTCTTTTACGTTTAAAAAAAAAACTTTGTGTGTGTGAGTGTCTGTATTTGTGGGGGTGTGTGTGTCTGTTCGTGCGTGCGTGTGTGTGTGCGTGTGTGTGTGCGTGTGTGTGTGTGTGTGTGTGTGTGAGAGAGAGAGTGCACACAGGATGGGCTGCTTGCTATCTAAGTCATGACATGCTGAATGCCCCTTGAGATGACCATGAGCTTCACGTGGAACCTCCATCACTCACTCCCCTTACCATCCTCAATATAACTTTGATAGAACAGTTTTTAGGCAGCCTATCTCCACCATGAATATTAATCACATCCAAAAGTACAGACATGTTTGAATGTGCAATATTCAAGTGCAGAGCATGCAATACGGTCCAGCATAATTAAGTAAATTACGTGAATATTTCTAAAAAGCATAGTATACACAGTTTTGTTATACTTTGCATATATATAATTAACTTTCCCTCTTACCTCTTATGTAAATTAATTATTTTCTTCATTGATGTATTTTATTTTTATTCTATATATTAATTTTTTTTCCATTTCCTGTGTTTGTCTATGTACTGTATTTTTTCATTCTGAGCTGCTGAAACCACAAAACGTTGCTTGTTTTTTTGTGCACAATTGGAAAATAAAGATTATTAGATTTTTTTTCTGATCATTTGCTCTTATACAATTTATTATACTCTTTTTGGTCTTAGCCAGTGCGTTATACACACATTATATTACTATATCTATTACATGTATATAGATTTATGTAAAAGTTGTCACTTGTTTTATGTAAAGAAAATGTCTAATGTCAGAACTGTTGTTCTGTACAGGTATGTCTTTGATGGTGCGTTAAAAGTTCCACAGCTAGGTTTTACCTTGTCTTGATGTCATGCACGAAAATAGAAATTTTTACTGTAGCATTTTAAAGTTATAGACCCCTGAAGTTGGCATATCTCACAATACTCTTCAATGGACCGTTGCACTTATGGGTCATTTTGAGGTGCTACATCTCGAAAACTTTTAGGGTGCGTTGAAATTCCACCTAGGGGTTATACCCAGTATCCTTGACTACCACCTAGCCAAAAAGAAGACATTTTTACTGTAGCATTTTTAAGTTATGGACCCCTGAAGTTGGCATATCTCACAATACTCTTCAATTGGCCAATGTCAACGGTTAATGCAAAAGCAGGAATGATTCTGTCGCTGAACAAGGTGCTGCAAATTATATCACAAAAAGGTTTAAAAAACTCAACATTATCAAAAATAATTCTGTTTATATTATCATAGAGGATGTTATCATTATTTTTAATTTTATATTATCGTGCTGTACATAAAAAAATTCTAAAACATGTTAATCTAACTTCAGAGCTATGGCTAATATTTACATATACATTTATGCATTTGGCAGAGACTTTTATCCAAAGAGACCCATATTGCATTTATACTTCGGTATGTGCAATGCCTAGGGATCGAACCCACATCCTTTGCATCGTTAACACAATGCTCTTATCGCTGAGCTACAGAAAAGCTAATTTTAATGATTTTATTTTTAACATAATATTAATAAATAAAGAATACTTTACAATATGGTGCTGTTAGTTAACATCAGCTAAAATGCATTAGCTAACATTAACAAAAAAATTGAATTGTAGTTTTCCTGCATTTATTAATTATAATGTTTCTGTTAATAATGTCAGAACCCTTATTCGTATTAGCTTGTGGTGCATTATTAATGTCAAGGATACTGGGTATAACCACTATGTGTAAATTTCAACGCACCCTTAAATGTTGTCGAGATGTAGCACCTCAAAATGTCCCATTAGTGCAACTTCAGGGGTCCATAACTTTAAAATGCTACAGTAAAAATTTCTATTTTCGTGCATGACATCAAGACAAGGTAAAACCTAGCTGTGGAACTTTTAACGCACCATCAAAGACATACCTGTACAGAACAACAGTTCTGACATTAGACATTTTCTTTACATAAAACAAGTGACAACGTTTACATAAATCTATATACATTTAATAGATATAGTAATATAATGTGTGTATAACGCACTGGCTAAGACCAAAAAGAGTATAATAAATTGTATAAGAGCAATTGATCAGAAAAAAATTCGAATAATCTTTATTTTCCAATTGTGCACACAAAGACAAGCAACGTTTTGTGGTTTCAGCAGCTCAGAATGAAAAAATACAGTACATAGACAAACACAGGAAATGGAAAAAAAAATAATATATAGAATTAAAATAAAATACATAAATGAAGAAAATAATTAATTTACATAAGAGGTAAGAGGGAAAGTTAATTATATATATGCAAAGTATAACAAAACTGTGTATACTATGCTTTTTAGAAATATTCACGTAATTTACTTAATTCTCTCTTACTTGTTCTATCAAAGTTATATTGAGGATGGTAAGGGGAGTGAGTGATCGAGGTTCCACGTGAAGTTCACGGTCATCTCAAGGGGCATTCAGCATGTCATGACTTAGATAGCAAGCAGCCCATCCTCTGTGCAATCTCTCTCTCTCTCTCTCTCTCTCTGTCTCTCTCTCTCTCTCTCTCTCTCTCTCTCTCTCTCTGTCTCTCTCTCTCTCTCTCTCTCTCACACACACACACACACGCGCGCACGCACACACAAAGACACTCGCACACAAAACGTTTTTTTTTTTAAACGTAAAAGAAGAGAAACGCGAGACGGTCCCTAAGCTAAGCGTGAATAAGAAACTGGAAAAGCGGATGCTTCGCGTTTTTAAGGTGGAACGGATAGCGTCAATAAGAAACTGCGAATAAGAAGCTGGATTCAGCCTCGTGATTTACGGCGCCTTCCGTACAATAACATTGGACCCGGAAAAGGTATTTTACATTATACGACAGCGGCCTTTAACATTATACGGTTCAGATGTAAACAGCACATAAAAGACAGGAAACCATGTGTGAGCAGTTAATGCAGTAGCATACATTTAACGGAAAAGACGGTCCGTCAACTGTTGTGTGAAAGCGTGAAAGAAACTCCCCTCACTGTCTGTGTCCTTATTCGATGATTATTACTATGATTATTATTACTTTCTTCATAATATGTAATTTTCTTTTGTTGTAAGCTTATGCTTTAGGTTTAGTTTAAATAAAACGGTTAAGTCAAAAGCTTTTACCTCAGAAAAACGGCTGTAGTCTGGTTCACTCAGAAGTGAGTTGGGTGCACTGTGCGTGACGGTCACAGACCACAGTTTATATTCCAGGTCTCGCGGGGTTGGCACGAGCAAGCACCCAAGAAGTACTTTTTTAATATATTTTTTATACATGACATTTTTAATGTGTATCTATGGAAACATACCTTGCGTTATACTACCTTATGACAAAAAAGTAGATAGGTTAGAAATTTTTTTGCAGTGCGGCTCCGTAAGCCTAGGCTAACTATAGTGGTGTGTGTGGCTCTTTGCTAAAAAGTACACTTTCAAAATATGCTTAAATTGCTCTTTTCCGCACACTAAATTTATAGTTGTATTGTAAAAATTCTGCTTTAGTATTTAAAGCTCCTCAGAGACAAACTCTTAAGTTGAAATCGTTGCTATAGTAACAGTTCCGCTCTATCTGGTAGTCATAGTTAATGTAGCGGAGCTTTCCTGCTCCGGGAGAAGTTATAGTTCACACTTCCTGTTTATTGATTTATGTGCTTTTAACATACTATTCATGTAGGCATATTTAAAATGTATTTAATTACCACCTGTAACTAAGTGCTAACTAAATAAAATTTGATCACATTTCATATTCGTGGTGTCTTAAAACAGGGCCGACCCAGCCTGTGTTTGTGCCCTTGACAAGATTTTAGATTGGCTGAGTACACTTATGTTTTTAAGATTATCTTAAGTAGTAATACATTTAATACAAATTGTGTAATTACAACAAAGTATAAAATTAGTGTACAAAAGGAGAGCACTATAAGTACATAATGTAAGTGTACTTTTTATCATCTGACTAGGCTAGATATAAATTTAATTAATACATTTTAAATTATGTATTTTTTAGCATTCAGTAAATAATGTTTTGTTTTTATCACATACATTTCTTGATATTGTGGTATCGTAAATACTCAATGAGTCCTTCGCCCGGCTGTATAATTGTCTTATGTTCATTCTAGATATAACCTTAAATAAAATTTGGTTTCCTTAAAACGAAAACATTTATAATTATTAAATATGAGATTAAAAATCTTACCTTTTTTTCAATGAGATGTGCAGTGAAGAACCTTCTCATCCAATGATCTTTTTCTTCAATGGCATCAAAAAACATTGTCGCAGAATGAAGTCATTGGTTTTGAAATTTGAAATGAACTTTGTTTAAAATCAAGTTTTCATTTTCTCAAATCCACTGCAATCGTGGCCATGTCAAAAACCTATTCAGAATGTCTCCCTTTGTGTTCAGCCGAACAAAGACATTAACACAGGTTTGGGACAATTAGTGAATTATGACAGAATCATAATTTTTGGATTAACCATTCTGAATTTGCCTCAAAGAAGCTTATTTTGAAGTTTCATCTAAACATAGAACCCAGTTTATTGTAAAGTTTCATTAATGTGCAGCAACTAAAGATTCGGGAGTTTGCTTTTGGATGAGAAAAGATAATTTTTGTGCTTTGGTCAATGACTTTGTCAATATTGATTGACAATGATGATCAGGCACAACATTAATGTTTTTTTTGGCGCTGTAAAAGCTGTAATTTTGTATAACAGAAACCGGTAAAAACTAATGCACTCTGTAAATTGCGGAGAAAGGTTGCGTGATAAATAAGGGAAACTCTCCCGAATGCAAAATTATGAGCAACTGTTAACAACAAATCGACCAATCTTAAGAAACGTCTGAAAGGTATGTGCATCGTGAAGAAGCGGGGAAAACACTTTATAAAAATGAATTAGTAGTCACAACGTTATTTTTATGGATATTTTATATTGAATATTGCGGCTTCCATTATAAGCATATTGGCTCATAATAAATATTTGTGTGCTTTAGCCACATTGTTGAACTAGTTAAATTATATGTTAAGAAATAGTCGCAACACACGTTTTTATCAAGAAACTACTGCAATGTGATTTTCTTTTCATGTCAATATTAGTATATACGTCGATCTTTGGGCTAATTTCGACCAAATTTCGACGGACCAAAAAAAGCCCAAATTTCGACGTCGATTTTTGGGCTAAATGACGGCCAGGACGGGCCGACTTGATTTAGCCCAAAAAAAGACGTCAAAATGACGTCTAGTGCTAGGTGGGATAGTCTTAGATGAACATCAACTGACCACTTGACATCTGTCAAGATCTCACCTAAGGAGAATTAAACACAAACATCAGTAACTGTCATCTTTCTAAGGTCTGATTGAGAATAAACAGAGTTTTAGCCCGTGTTCTAAGTGTTTTTGGATTCTTGACTTTCTTCTGTCTTGTAACAATTTCTTCTACATCTTTGTCAGCATTTGCATTAGTGTGTTGTAATGTACACTTACGCAATGATACTGAAAAGAACTTTGTGGAACTGCACCTTTATGGCTGATTGGGGACAGAAGTCTATATAATTCTCTCATCTCTTCTTTCTCTGCTGATGTATCCTCTACAAAATCTCAGTATTACCATGTTAAAATCAACAACTTGCCTGACTCTTGTTCTCTCTATCGGAATCTTCTCTGCTCTTCTTTTTGCCCGCCTGCCCCCTCACCTGCATCGGACTTAAAGGCGGATGATTTCGCATCTTTCTTTGTAAAGAAAACTACCACCATCAGCAGTCAGCCTGTTTTGAATGGTCATTTGTTTGTTTTTGTTATGCAAATCTGGCAACCCCTGAAAAGCGTCTGAAGGCCAGAGCTTTACATTCAGGGGTGAAGCTATAGTGTTGCCACAGCCATCATGAACAAAATGCCAGTCATGTTTGGAAGATAACTTTCAGATCGTGAAATAAGCGTGAGTCATGAAACATATTCAATGGTCTCATTTTAAGATGCGCCTTATGAATGTAAACATAAGCTGTGTTCGACTGTTTGCAGCGCTTGTTTGTTAACAGCAGATGTTCATCACTAATAACTCAATCATCACTAAAATAATGATGAAACTCAATACAAATTCTGTAAAACTGGAGCACGGAAAGGTGTCGGTTCTGAAATGGTGGTCAGAATTGAAATGAACTATTGTTTATATTTGGGTCAGCTCTGCTTTATTTGTTTTGATGTTTGACATGTGGCATAGCTTTGGCATTCCTGTGGTACAAATCTGGCAAACAGGAGTGTACCGCCCAAGCCCCATCATTCCATGCGGTATGTGGGCCATATGAGGTGGTATGGGGTGTAAGGTGTGGGCCGGATTTGGGCCGCAACATTTTTTGTGTTGCTGTAACTGCTTTTTGACATCTTCAGGATTTGCATTTGAACAAATCTTCTTTACTGATCTACTGAAAAAACAATGTCACCTACATCTTCAATGGTTTGAGTTTCAGTAAAGTTACAGATTTCATCACTTTGAAGATAATTAAATAACGTCAAGTTTGTTGTGTTATGAATATGAGAGAACACGGTGTTTCAACATAGTTTCAAGAGATTTAAGCAGTCCAACAAAATGTATAGTAGTCATTAAAAAGACGTCTTACAATTGTCGTCAAAGATGTAGAAATTATGTCTTTTGGACATTTCTTTGTTCGTTGGGTACATGCACACTGTTGGCTTATGTTACAATGTAACAATTATACAGCTTTTGTATCTTTTGTATTTAATCAGGCAGATTGTTTATTCAGAAAATTAAATAAAGACTAAATAATTAGAAGAATAAGATACACCTTGACACACAATATTTATTTCATCAGATAAAGCAGAAACTGAAGGATCATGGGATAGAGAAGGACACAAGATTGATTTGGAGACGACAACCTAAAGGAAAGGTTTTCATAGCGAAACATGTTAGTGTTATCATTCAAGGAAAATGTACTTAATTAGGCATCTGTCAAATATAATCAAACAACGTGTATGCCATTCTGAGGTATCCATATCAGAAAAATCACATTTTACACATATAACATACTGGTAAAAAATAAAATGTAAAAATGGTGAAAAGCATGGCAGCACAGGTTCTTAAACCTTTGCCATTAACAGAAATAATGTTACAACCTGAACTCGCTTTAAACTGTGAACATAAGAAAACGTGTGTCAACCGTACAATAACATAACATGTTTACACTGTAGTACGAAATAATTTGTCTGTTAAACAATACAATTAATTATATGAACTTGTTGAATTTATAAAATGGCAACAAGAAAAAATAACCGTATTGTGTGTGTTTTATTACCTTTACCTTAGTATGTTGTTGATTGTGTTTTATATATAACCATCAACGTAACTCTATTATGGTAAATAATGTACAAAGCAACCAAAGATCATATGGTGTTTAACTGCACAACCACATAAAGATTCAAAATCCATCACAAGAAGATAGAGTATTTCCTAAGCGTACATAGCGATAGTGCTCTGTCTCATATACACAAATACAAAAAACCATCAGGGTAACACGTGTACACTGAAAACAATTATTTTGTGCTTTAGTAGATTTTATGAAAATAAATAATATAAATATACTTAATGTAATAATGTACCTGTTTTTAACAAAAAAAATAGTAAAAATAATACACAAATCTTGGGAATAAAAGTGAGGCACGGTATTAGTCATGAAGTGTGTTATTTGACTTATTGAGCAGTAAGTGTAATATTAACTAAAGGACATTAACTTAACAACATCCATCCATCCATTTTCTACCGCTTATCCGAACTACCTCGGGTCACGGGGAGCCACTAAACAACATATAATGCTAAAAAAAATACAAAATGTACACAACTGATACAACAAATACATTAAGAAACTAAACTGAAATAAGGTCACCGTTCAGAAAATTTGTTTTGGTATTCTGTAGCACTCAATGTTATGCTTTGCTCCTGTTTTGGATTTTCTTGATAAAAAACTTTTTTCAGTGATTGATGTAGAATTCTATTAATATTAAACATTTATTGATGTTATATCAATAAATATACTGAAGGAAAATGGTAATGTGTTAAATCTAACAAAGTTGAGCAGTTGGTTTTGCACATTATTTCAAGTTGAATGAATGAATGAAAAAACTTTATTTAGAACATGTAAAAAAATAAAATTTTACCTTATTAATAAATCAATAACAAAACAAAATAATCTTGAGGTATACATATCCGAAGCCACTATCTGCTTGTATAATCCTACCCCCTTCTCCACTGCTCAAATAAGATCATCCTTTTATCTTTATGATTATATCACATATGCTTAACAATTTAAAATAATCACAATTATCAGCATATATTCCTTATCATCTATAAATAACTCATTATATAGTTCCAGTTATCTCCATCATGAAAAAGAAATAAGTCCAAAACTAAACAAAACAAAATAATAAAAATAACGGCCAAAACCGAAATAAAAACAATACATTAAAATAAACAATCAATAAATATACAAATTATTTGGTGAAAACACTTTGTCAAAAACCTTTTCCGCGTGTCAAAACTGCACGCGGGGGTGAATGATGTGAGAATGTGGCAGTTGGAGATCCTGAAGAGGGACTTCAGAAGTCTTGACGATACTGTTCGCAACGCATCGCCCACGGCGAGGATCATCGTATCAGGGCCGCTTCCTACTTACCGACGAGGGAACGAAAAGTTCAGTAGACTATATACGCTTAATAATTGGTTAATGTCATGGTGTATTGAACAGAAGCTGCTCTTTGTGAATAATTTTTTATGTGTTCTGCGAGCGACCAAGGCTTTTCCGCCCCGACGGGCTGCACCCCAGCAGCATTGGAGCGGAAATTCTGTCTGACAACATCTCAAAGACGCTACGCACCATTTGACTAAAAGTGAGTACAAATTTTAACCATAGTCTGTGTTCCTCTCACCCAAGTGTTAAGAATGATACTGCTTTCAAATGCATAGAGACTGTGTCTGTCCCCCGAATAATACAACCAAATAATAATTTATTTAAAAGTCAGAGAAAAAATCTTATCATGATTAAACCAAAAGACAATATATTTAATGAGCAAAACCAACGCCTAAAGTTTGGGCTACTTAATATTAGATCACTAAATCCAAAGGCAGTTATTGTAAATGAAATGATCACAGCCAACAATTTTGATATACTTTGCCTTACTGAAACCTGGCTTAAGCCAAATGATTACTTCGGTTTAAATGAGTCTACTCCACCAAGCTACGGTTATATGCACAAGCCACGTCCGGTTGGTCGAGGTGGTGGTGTCGCAACAATCTTTAGAGACTTTCTTACCGTTACTCCGAGAACAAAGCATACATTAAAATCATATGAAGTGCTTGCGTTGAACATAACTGTTCTAAACAAAAGTAAAAAACCATTGGTCTCTCTTACATTGGTTACTGTGTATAGACCCCCTGGGCCTTACACAAATTTTCTGATAGAGTTCGCCGACTTCTTATCGGATCTATTGGTTAACGTCGATAAAGTACTGATTGTTGGAGATTTTAATATCCACGTAGATATTGCTAACGATCCATTAGCTGTGGCGTTAAAGAACTACTAGACTCTTGTGGTGTAACACAGTACATCAATAGACCTTCTCATCGCCTTAATCATACCCTAGACTTGATTATATGTCACAGAGCCGATCTAACCAATATCGATATTATACCTCAAAGCGACGACGTTTCCGATCACCATCTTATAACATGTCCACTGCGGACTGCAGAAATCAGTTGTAGATCACGTTATCGACAGGGTAGAACAATCACCTCAACTACTAAAGATAGTTTCATAAAGAACTTGCCAGATCTGACTCCTCTAATAACCTTTCCAACTAATATAGAATCGCTCGATGACATGACCAGCAACATGGGCACCATTTTCTCTAATACATTAGAAGCGGTCGCACCTATGAAGTCAAAAAGGATTAATGAAAGATCATAGCACCATGGTATAATAACACCACTCGCGCCCTAAAAAGAGAAACGCGTAAACTGGAGCGTAAACTGGAAACAAACCCAATGAGAGGTCTTTAAAATTGCATGGAAAGAGAATGCAAGCTGTTAAAAAAAGGCACTAAAAGCAGCAAAAGCCGAGCACCTCCGTAACCTCATAGAAAATAACAAAAACAATCCAAGGTTTTTATTTAGTACAGTTGCTAAACTAACAAACATAAAGACTCCACCTGACCTGGGTATTCCGCCGCACCTTGGTAGCAATGAATTCATGAAATATTTTACAGAGAAAATCGAAAGATACGAGACAACATAGTTAAAACCAAACCTCCAAGTGTGTCTGAAGAATTAGTTTCAACCGTCACCCAAAAAGAAAAGCTGGAGTGTTTTTCTCCTATAAATCAGGAAGATTTAATTTAACTTATTGCAACTTCCAAAACTACAACATGCTTATTTGACCCCATTCCGACTACTTTATTAAAAGAGTTACTACCTGTTGCAATTGAGCCCATTTATAACATAATCAACTCGTCTATTACTCTAGGCCATGTCCCAGGACCCTTTAAGCTGGCTGTAATTAAGCCTCTTATCAAAAAAAAATGTAGACCCCAATGAACTTGGAAGCTATAGACCGATTTCAAATCTCCCATACTTGTCTAAAATACTAGAAAAAGTAGTGTCAGCTCAAGTGTGTACCTTCCTACAAAATAATGACATACAGGAAATGTTTCAGTCTGGCTTCAGACCGCATCATAGCACTTAAACTGCGCTCGTTAGAATTACAAATGACCTTCTTATAACATTAGTTAAGGTAACATCTTTGTTACGATCCTGTCAGGTCTGTTCTTAGATTTCGTGCCTTGGGGACAGGGTTGTTATAGTATCATGTCTTGTGTGTATGTTTTGTTTTATGTGGAGACACGTGGCGGTATGTTTGGACAATTCGCCGCATGTCATCCTCTGTTCCGTGTAGCCCCCCCCCCTTGTTTCTCCGATAGGCTCCCTTGGTGTTTTATCTCCGTCACCTGTCTCCCATTAGTGTTAAGTCTTGTCACCTGCCCTTCTCCGTCCCTGCACAATCTCCTCTCGTTATGTCACTATTTAGTATCTCTGTTTCCCCTCACACATCTTCGGTTCATTGTATTGTATTTGTCTTTCTAGCCTTGCCCCGTGTTCTGGTTGATACTTGGATTACCCTGTTCCTGTTTGAGTATTATATGTTATTTCATCTGTCGGTGTATTTTGTGTTTTGGACTTATTATTTACTAGCTGTTTTGTTCCCCTCGTGGAAGGTTTTCTGTTAAGTAATACGTGTCTCTGTTTTGCCCCATCGTGGGTTTTATTTTGTTTATTTAACAAAAGTCTCTGTTACCTTAATCTGCCTGCATCTGGGTTCTGCTCATACGTTTCGTGACAATCTCACTCTTAGTTTCTTCTTGACCTGCTTTCGATACTGCAGACCATTAAATACTACGAGATCGTTTACACAATTATACCGGTATTCAGGGACAGGCACTACAATGGTTCGTATTTTACTTAACACACAGATATCAATATGTCCATTTAAATGGGAAATCGTCAAGTGTTACGCAAGTAAATTATGGATTACCTCAGGGATCGGTTTTAGAACCCTTGCTTTTCTCCATAAACATGCTGCCCCTCGGCAACATTATTAGAAAACATGGAATTAGCTTCCACTGTTATGCAGATGATACTCAGCTATATATCTCATCAAGACCAGATGATTCCTTCAAACTATCTAAACTGGCAGAGTGCATCAAAGACATAAAACATTAGATGACTAGTAATTTCCTCTTTTTAAACTCTAGCAAAACAGAAATATTACTTTTAGCACCTAAAAAACACGTAAACAGAATATCTCTGATTACAGCCTGCAAATTGAAGGCTGCACTGTTACTCCAACAAATACAGTTAAAGACCTAGGCGTTATATTAGACGGCAACCTGTCATTTAAAAATCACATCTCAAATATCACAAAAACAGCCTTCTTCCACCTTTGAAATGTTGCCAAATTATGAAATATTTTATGTGTTGCTGACGCAGAAAAGCTTATTCATGCATTTGTGACCTTCTTACTAGGTCAAGAAAATACGATCACATAACCCCAGTTTTATCATCGCTTCACTGGCTACCTATTAAGTATCGTATTGATTTTAAAATTATTTCTAATTACTTACAAAGCCTTAAATGGTTTAGCCCCTACTTACTTAACCGCTTTGAAAGCTTATTCCAAGCTTTCACTTAATGCATAGTTAATGAACAGCAGCTACGCTAATTATTCTCTTCATTCTCTTTCTGCCTCTTCCTCGGGATGCCCATCACAAGGTAGGAAGAAGTTCCACCATGTCCAGACGATCGACAGATCCCATCCCCAACTTGATATCCATCCCCAACCATGAGCAAAGACAGACTATTTGCCTTATTAATGCTGAAGTTACAATATTTGGTTCCTCTGTTTTCTGTTGTCAATCATGGGGTGGGACCGGGTTGAACCTGCACGGTTTTCGGCGAGTGGGACTTTCTGGGTTGCGGATGGTGAGCTCTCCCTCTTCCTCGTGGATATTTGCTCGGTGGCATTTGGTCTGAGTCAGTGAGTGCAGCAATGACACGTCAGAGGGGATCTGGCCCTCCCGGCTGAGCCTGGTTCAATCATGGGAGTTTGAGATCCTCGCCACAGCAGGGCAGTGTTGGCCTGCTCACCGGGAGTCTGCATTTATTTATTTATTTAGAAATTAGATATTATTTATTGGAATGATTTTGCTTGTTGTATAAACACCATGCACTGAGCTGTGTTTTACCTTTTCTGTTTTTCCTGTTTGCCCCTGTAAAGCTGCTTTGGAACAATACACATTGTGAAAAGCGCTATGTAAATAAACTTGAATTGAATTACAGATGGACGGCCATTTACAGCGGTCACAAATGACATATATATGAATTATTGCATAGGTATTTTGATGACTTCAAATGTATAAAATGTTGATCTGTTGAGACTCCTCCAATGACTTCCAGAAAAACCAGAGTGTGGTATTTAGTTGGTTTTGATGCAAAATTATTTGAGTAACATATACTTTGTATGAAGAGCATTCACTCAACATCATAATACATTTTTTGATTGAGGTAGAGGGTTTTGCATCTGATCTCTTCATATGTAGCCGCCCGCCATGTGCACAGAATCAGAGCCCCCAAACACAGCTCGAGCAGTACATTTTAAATGCGCAAGGCAAACGCAATAGGAATTTTTCAGTTCTTTTTTCTAAAAAGTGAACTATTGTAACATAATGATTTTATATGAAATAAAGCAATTAAAGTGTCAAGCAGTTTCAAGCCCCTTATCCCAAATTCAAGCATTTTTTTAACCTTGAAAACACTACATCAAAAAATCTAGCATTTCCAGGATTTCCAGCAGTTTTGCGATCCCTGATTTTTCTTTATTTTGTTGATGTTTTCTTCAGTAATTGTGTTGTTAACAGCAGGTGTTCATCAATAATGATCAATCAGATCATAAATCGACAACGAGCCATTTGGTGTATGGTTCCACCCATGTGGTTGATAAGCACAATTGTCTGTTGTCAATGTCGTAAATACTGTCGCTGTATAAGCTTCCATGTTGGCTTCATGTCGCTTGACAAAACTGTGCATGTACTTAAGCGCTCTTTTGGCTGCCGCGGAGAATACTACTGGGCTATAAACTTGCACAAACTAGATTCTAAGATAGCAGCTGGTTGTTAGCCGTTAGCACATAGCGTGTTAGCTACATAGCAGGGAATTTACTGACGTTAGCTACATAACACATATTTGTACTCGCCCAAAACAAAACGCATGGACGAGAATGTGTTTAGTACCAACCAAAAAATTCTGTTGTTATATTTTTGGAAACGCACTTGCGACTAGGCGTTGTGCATTGTCATAGGTGCAATCAATAACTTACAGTCAACTCGCTATGAATAAATTGGTTATAAATTGTGAATCAGTAACATAAGTGCGCCAATAAACAACATCAGCACAACCAAATTACCAATACGCTAAAGTAAAGGACAATAAGAAAAACATTTACATATAACACTTTCAAATCCAGTAGCAGGAAGGCTTTTTGATGCTGTTCACCAGAGGTGGGACCAAGTCATTGATTTCAAGTCACAAGTAAGTCTCAAGTCTTTGCATTTAAAAGAGACATAGAGAGACATAGGCCTACTTTGAAACGTATGGCAACTGTCACATTTACAGTCTGATCTGAAGTTCTGTAATCTCTGTAGATCTGCCATGTATGTGATATATACATGTTTATGGATCCTTATGTATTCATTCTTGCATGTCTAATCTTTCAAAAAAATACTTTAGATATGAAATGAGAACCATGGCCACAGATTTGGAGGTGCTGATTCTCATCCCAGCCGCTTCACACTCGGCTGCAAACCATCCCAGTGCATGCTGAAGGTCCTGGTCTGATGGGGCCAGCACGACGACATCATCCGCAAAGAGCAGAGATGAAATGGTGTGGTCCCCAAACCCGACGCCCTCCGGCCCATGGCTGAGCCTAGAAATTCTGTCCATAAAAATTATGAACAGAACCGGCGACAAAGGGCAGACCTGCCGGAGTCCAACATTCACCGGGAAGAAGTCTGACTTGGAAAAGGTTGGGTTGCCCACTTCAGGTGGGTGGAGAGTTCCTGCCTCAAGTGGAGGAGTTCAAGTATCTGGGCGTCTTGTTCACGACTGAGGGAAGGATGGAACGGGAGATTAACAGACGGATAGGCGGAGTTTCTGCAGTAATGCGGTCGCTGTACCAGTCTGTTGTGGTGAAGAAGGAGCTGAGCCGCAAGGCGAAGCTCTCGATTTACCGGTCAATCTACGTTGTGAACATCCAGTTCTTTCTGCATGAGGTGGCGATGCAAAACATGTACGCAGGCAAGCAGGCACACACACACACACATGCATGAAACACAACTTCACAAGCGCATAAGGCAAATCCACATGCACTGTTACTGTTTTGGGATTGGTTTCAATGGTTGCATTATGGTTTGCTATAATAGCCACCAATGTTGATGCTTGTAATATTGTGATAAGATTGATTTAATTGGTTAAATGATTTTGCTATAATAAGCACCATTCTTGATGTTGTTTG
This sequence comes from Triplophysa dalaica, assembly GCF_015846415.1. Lineage (NCBI taxonomy): Eukaryota > Metazoa > Chordata > Actinopteri > Cypriniformes > Nemacheilidae > Triplophysa > Triplophysa dalaica. The sequence goes on along the minus strand of NC_079546.1, from coordinate 21,888,678 downwards.
TTTGGATTTGTTTTTCTATGGTTTTGCATTTTATTGTTAAACTTAAAACAAACTTAATGTTCCAATAATGTTTTATTAAGCATTTGATAAATACTTCTTGGTAGAGTTGAGTCATTTTTTGTTAACAGCAACAATGGTAGTATGTTAATCAGATTTTAAATTGATGTATAAAATGAGTAAATTGTTTTACTTTAATATGAATACAATACATATGAGCTATAAGTGCACTTTAAGCTATTGCTATTGACATACAACAGATTAAATATCTACTCAACTCAGTCACGTTAAGAAATTCACAACTTAACAACTTCACCATTTAACTTTTATTTGCAACAGTAAATATGGTTTTAGTAAAACATCTAAACAGTCCGATTTGAACGAGCTTTAGTTTGTCAAGAGTCTAGAACTCAACTAAAGTGAAAACTGATCACAATAATGGTGACATCACATGAATCTTGTGTTCAGTGTAAAAAAAGAACACAAGACGTTTATTATTTGGTCAATAAAAGCAATTTATGTGATTTTCTGTTTCTGACCATTTTTAGGTCAATTCAAGCATCTCTGAATTAGTCACATTTAGTATTTAATTATTCAATATTTATATTTCATAACAAGTAGATGATCTGTTGTTGATAATATAAGTAATTCATATTCAGAAATATTAGGTAGACTTTCTCTTATTCTTTGTCATGACTCATATCTGATCAATTTACTCTTTACCTAAAAATATAGATTAAAATCTACTCAATCTGATTGAGTGCAAATTTTTGCCTCAATTTTATTGAGTAGGTTCAGGGAGCTTACATATATTTTACTTTGCTACCTAATATATTTGAGTAACATTTAACTGATTTGCAGTTTTTTTGCAAGAATATGTTTTTTTAGTGATATCATGTTGAATGAAAGTGATTTGTTCATGTAAATTGAACAGCATCAAAAAAAAAAAAAATTCAGTGTAAATAAAAGAATAAACGCTCACTGACCTGACCGAAGAAGCAAGTGAGACAGCCTTCCCATTTCTGATGAATTTAAAGCGTGTAATACAACTGAAAGGAATATTTAATCATGACAAACATTAAAATTAGAAAAATGATTAATAAAAACGACAAAAAATGAATATAAATCTGTTTACCTGTATGAACAGACAGAAGATGAAACACTACTGACTTTGTCTTTCAGATGAATATTTTCTGATCTGTACCTCCTGACTATGAGTCCTCATGCAAATCTGCCTTTCGTGCCAACCCTGCGAATCTTTTCCAGGTTGTTTTTAATATGAGGCTCTGTATTCAAATAACAAATCATCTGGGGGACACAAACTGCCATTTTTGTTTAGTCAAAGCAAACAGAGAGTCGTTGTTCTTGTGTTAAAAGTACAGAACATTCCTGCCACGTTAATCTAATGAGTCACTTCACTACACAAAACAAACCACATCACCTCACCTGAATATTGCATCACACTTCAGAAGTCATAAAATGTCTTTTTTTTTTAAATCAACTTTTGACTGTTACCTGATAAATGATATTAGATGATTGAATCATCATGAAATAACTTGATACACAGATTCTGTTTTTCCAAAATTCAGTCTTCCCAGTCAACACGATGATGTCATAGTGATGTCAGCATCAGCTTTCAAAATATTCACGATGAGGTCAAAATTTAACCTCACATCAAACTCACAGTGAGCTCAAACTGTGATCTTAGAGGTTTAGATGTGACTGGTTTGTCATTTGAAGTCATCTTTATGATGATGAGTGTTTGCTTTAGTTGAGCTCATGACTACAGTGTTTGACTTCTCTTCCCCAGTGTTAACTCAGCACTGCTCAGAGTACATATGGTCCCACTCTACAAAAGTGTTAAAGTAACACTGATGTAATGTTGAAGATGATGAGCTAATGAAGTGAATTGGATGATTGGATGTCAGTTGTAGTTCTTGTGTTTCTCAATCCTTCAGTGATTCTGCTTGTTGACAGCAGGTGTTCATCATTAATGCTGAGTCATCTCTTATTTGATTATCAATCACATGCATAAGGTATGCGTTCAAACATGTCAACAATCCACGAGAATTTATTTGTGTGTAGACAACGTGTTGTTTGTGCATAGAATTTGTGTTGTTTACGTGTTAAAAAATCAACACGTATTTGACGCGTATACAACAAGTATTCTATGCTCAAACATTGCGTTCTCGACGGGATACGTCTTAGTTTTTTTCTCTTTCGATTAATATACTTGTTATTCTTATGTTAATAAATTAATTGTTCTTTAATATTATCCAGCGTGTAGTTTCCTTCTTTGTCACAGCTCCTTTTTTTCTCAGTGATGGTAGAGGATGTAAGCCAGTCCTGATAAAGCTCAGCATTCACTACCAGTTGAAGGGATCTTTACGGCACGGCACGGCCAGACCTGGGCTTTTAGGAGAGGCGGTATATAAATGTGGAAGTGCATTTGCAACATTGTCAACAGAGCGTTCATGCCTTTCAGCAGCTATTCAGATGCTGTGTTTCGCTTGAGTTGTGTTTAGCCGAAAAATAAAACATACATAACATAATGTTTCTGTGGGGTGTTCAGTGTTAGGTCTTTATTTTAAAGTTCTTCAAAGAAGACGAGCCAGGGTCAATAAATATGAGGCTGGAAAACACTCTTTTCATTTTTATTTGAGTAAACGTATAGAAAGGACCCACAGATCCGAACACCACACAATGTTACCTGTTGTATTGATGGTACACAGTGCTACAAACTCCTGCGTACTCCTCTGCATTTTTTACATTTCTTTTTCGTCCTCTTGAAATATATCAGTGCTCTTTGTGAGGATGTTATTGAGATGTTTGCACACATTTCAAAAAAGCTTATTTTTAACACACGTATTTGAGATTCATGAGTGCAATGTTGAATATTTCCACACACTGTTTACCACTCGAGGCTTTCATTCAAATAACATTTGCAAAGTTTTAATGGAAATAAGCACCTGTTCCAGTACACTGGGAACACTTTTGCATGAGGATGACTCATTAACATCTGTGTAGGTAAATAAAGGCAATGAAGGACGTACTGACACAAAATAAATATATAAGATTTGATCAAACAGAGATACTTCATGTTGATCTTCACCTCTGACTGTGGTTACAGGTAAACTGGACTGCTTCATACTATCATTTATCAGAGTGTGTTTTGCATGAGGATGACTCATTAACATCTGTGTAGGTAAATAAAGGCAATGAAGGACGTACTGACACAAAATAAATATATAAGATTTGATCAAACAGAGAGACTTCATGTTTATCTTCACCTCTGACTGTTGTTACAGGTAAACTGAACTGCTTCATACTATCATTTATCAGAGTGTGTCTTGTACTGCACTGCCTTTTACACTTCCAATTATATTAACTTTTGTATTCAATATTTTTACTGTTTCAGATTAATTTCATACTGTAAAGCCATCAGAAATGGACAGACTGATACATGTGCTGCTGTTCTCAGGTCAGTGTTTAAATTTACACAAGTCTGATGTTCAGTGATGACTGTTGAAGTATTCGCAGTAGTTGGGAGCGTTTTATTCACTCAATCAGTGTTTTCAGAGAGCGAGAGAGAGAGAGAGAGAGAGTGAGAGAGCACCGTAAAAAATAACTTTCTTACTGTTTTCCAGTAACAATGTCTACAAATTCTTGAATCAAGATGCATTTTTTTGATGACCAAACTGACCTAAGAAAATATGTCTTGTTTTGGGGAAAAAATATGATATTTAAGTGAACTAGTGCTTAAAACAAGCAACAAATCTGCCAATGGGTTAGGAAAAATAATCTTAAATTAAGGTCGACCTTTTTGGTGACTCAATTCAAGATTATTTGTTTTACCCCAATTGGCAGTTTTTTTGTTTGTTTTAAGCACAAATTCACTGAAAATTCATGTTTTTCTACTGAATTAAGACTTAATATCTTAGGTCAGTTTGCTCATCAAGAAAATGCTTCTTGATTCAAGAATGTTTAGACATTTTTATTTGAAAACAAGAAAAAAACTCTAAGCAAGAAAATCACTTTTGGCAGTGTGAGTATTTATATTTTCTATTCGTCGTATTCAACAGCCCTGTGAAAGGTGCTGAAAGCTTTGTTTTGTAGCTGGTTAAGCTGTTGAAGCAGGCTAGTCTTTGAGGAGGTTTCAGATAGCTTCATAGCTGGTCAGACAAGAAAACGTCTTTGTTACGGATGTAACATCTGTTCCCTGATGGAGGGAACGAGACGTTGTGTAGAACCAACAGGTGGTGTTGAGAAACTATCAACTTCTGACTAGATTAAAAAGGCCAATGCAATTTGTGAATTAAGTTTGCATGGGGGACTCTGCCTCGGATATCCAGGTATAATAGGGAGGCGACGTGCTGCATTCATTCTGTCCCATTTCGGGGGTGAGAAGCCTTAGAGCCTCTCTTGACTGCTGCATCAGGCGGAAAACATAGCGAAGCAACGGTGACTAGCCTGGTCAGACATGAGTGCTAGCACAAAATTGTTGCCTTCAAGTGGTGAGGTAGGGCGTACCAGAGGTTTTTGAAAGGTTCTTCAATGTGCGGATTGAAGAAAGTACCGCAAGGTAGAGGTCCACCTAGGGAAGCTCATGGGTTACCATGGTGAGAACCAATCATGAGGATATATTAGATGGAACCACCCTGCAGGGAGGTACTTCGTCTGGAGCACTAGGTCCGTTTAAAGCTATGAGCTAGATAACTCAGCTGATACCCGGTGAAGCGGTTTTAGCTGCATGTGATAATAATTTTATATTTATGCATTTGGCAGACGCTTTTATCCAAAGCGACTTATATTGCATTGTCCTATACGTATATGTGCAATCCCCTGAGATCGAACCCACAACCTTACTTTGTTAATGCAAAGCTCTTACTACTGAGCTACAGGAAACTAAATAATGATGAGCTTAGCTCACCAAATATGTTCTCCACCAGATCTATCAAGATCATATCCATAAAATGAGTTATTGAAAAAGTCAATTTCAGTCAAGGAATTTGTTTAGCTCAAAGGAAAATAATAATAATAATAGTCATTAACTATAAAGATTTTACAGTTTCTGATTAGCAGTATAGTGATAACATCCATGTATGTATTCGTCCAGCAAATGCATCAATGATTTGATACACTTTAACGTTATTTTATGACCATAAGTAATGTGACTTTACCAAACTAATTTAGAGCAGAGGTGGCATAGATCGAAACACAGTTTAAGTGACTGAATCCTGTGAGAAAAACGCAAGGATTAATCCTAATGGAATACATGGTTATTTATTGAACTACTTCTACACAATCAGCCCTGGACATATACTGACAAAACACATAATACGTAAACATGGAACACAAACGTGCTAGGAAGCGCGAAGAGAGAGTGAGAGATGGAGAGAGAGGGCATTACTGTGAGGCTCGTAAAACATGTCTGAAAAACAAAAAAATCATCTTTAACAAAGAGGCATGAACATAAAACAGCTACTCTATATGTAGAATCAGATACTTGCAAGCTCTGTACTGGACCAATATCCGTAAGTAATCTCCGTAAATCTTGAATGCTTTCAGAATGCAGTCCTGTTGAAACGCTGAGTATAGGTGTCCGAAGTTCCATGGCCTAATCAGACTCTCCAGAGGGGAGCCGCATGCCCGAGTGTCTGTTGGATTGTCCTCCACGTTCTCTTTCCTTTTCCATCTATTCCCGCCCAAAGTGTATCGGTGATGGTGTTTTTAGATGTATTCCTCCCCTGCCTCCAGGTGGCCTGCGGGCCAATGCCATGAAAGCGATAAGTTGTCCAGAGAAAGCTCCTACGTTTCTAATTGAGCCTCATTTTTTGCATAGCTCTGACAGTATCCAGTTTGCATTTAATACCTAAACTTAATTATGGACACAGTATGATGTATGCTTTGTTTTTATAACATAGGTCATCAGATAGGGAATTAAGAGAGGAGTAGTTACATTGGAAACATGCCAGGTTTTGAGCTGTGAATCATCCCAACGTAAGAATACAACAAACCCTAAATCAATGCATCATTACTGGTTATAGGCAACATAAGATGACCAGAGTGCCAACACAGTGAAGTTATTAAGGTTACAGTGCAGTAGATGAGTTAATGCAATTATTGAAGTCATGGTGCAATAGATGAGTAGGTGAAGTTAGTAGAGTTAAAGTGCAGTAGATGAGTTAATGCAGTTATTGAAGTTACAGTGCAGTAGATGAGTTAATGCAGTTCTGAAAGTTACAGTGCAGTAGTTGAGTTAATGCAGTTATGAGAGTAGTCCATTAGTGCAAATGAGCATTCAGTGTAATATTCCTGGTGTGCAAGTGAGCAGTATAGAGTGCAAATGATGCTGTGTGTGTGTAAACAGTCCGGTAGAGCAGATACATGAAGTACTGGTGTGTAAAGTTCGATCATGCATGGCAGCCCTGTAGTGCAATGGCAGCCCTGTAGTGCAATGTAAACCATGTACTAGCAGCATTAAAGTTAAAGTTATGAGGGTAGTGGAATCAGTGGGGAGCAGAGTTCAATGATGAAACAGTTCTGGGAAAAAAGCTGTTTCCTAGTCTGCTGGTTCTTGTCCAGGAGGAAGGAGAGTAGACATGGAGGTTTCAGAGGTTTTGTCTGGGATGCGTCAACGTGCCCTTCCCCTGACCCAGGACCAGGGCAATGAGGCTAACTAGGGGGGAAGGCGTACTTCTGCATTAACCAATCCTGACATCTAATGGACATCAAGATGTGGTTCTGCGTGAGCATCCTGAACAGCAGATTTTGTAGTTGCCTGTTCAGGGTATGCAGATCTACATTTCCATTTTACATTTAGTCATTTAGCAGTCAATTGTATCCAAAGCGACTTACAGGTGGGGTAGGCAATGGAAGCAATTGGGACAGCATAAGTACAAGAAAAGCATAAGTGCAAAAAAAAAAGAAGACGGGTCTCATATAACCTAACACAGTATACAGAACCATAAATTGTAGTAGAGAAGAGTGAGTAGAGAAGAAAGTCAGAATAGATCAGTCAGATGTTGACGGAAGAGATACGTTTTCAGACATTTCTTAAAGATGGCTACAGAATCTGCAGATCTTGTAGCAGCGGGCAGATCATTCCAGATCTAGAATGGGGCACAACCGCCTGCTTTTCTTTGGGATAGTGAAGTGCAGGCCGTAAAACCCGCGAAAATGTCTGCTAGAGGGACGAACTTGATCGCCTCCTTTGTCCGAAGGGTGCCGACCTCGGCCCGAAGCACGGGAGCATCCTTGGCTCTGACTAAGGCGAGACGAGACGGATTGTATTCTGTAGCCAACGAGACAGTTTAGAAGCTCTAGCCAGTCTCCCAGGGACCAAGACAGGGGAGTAGGGGTTCGATCTGCCTCATCTCACGTAAAAGACTCTCTACCATCCACACTGGACCCATACCAATTTGCCTACCGTAGCAATAGGAGCACAGATGATGCGGTGTCTATGGCGCTGCTCTCCGTGCTCACACATCTGGACAATAAGGACACTTAAGCACGCATGCTGTTTGTAGACTTCAGCTCTGCATTCAGTACCGTCATCCCTTCCAAGCTAATCATCAAACTTGGAAACCTAGGCATTAACAACTCAACCAGCAACTGGATTATGGATTTCTTGACGAAGAGGCCTCAGCTTGTTAGGTTAGGCAACATCTACTCCACCACAACCACCCTCAACACTGGTGTACCACAGGGCTGCGTACGGAGCCCCTTTCTCTACTCCCTTTTCACACTCGACTGCAGGCCTGTGAATGGATCTAACTCCTTCATCAAGTTCGCAGACGATACAACATTGATTGGTCTCATCAGCAACAACGATGAGACTGCTTACAGGGAGGAGGTACGGCACCTGGCCACATGGTGCTCAAACAACAACCTGCTCCTTAACACCTCAAAGACAAAGGAGATCATCGTGGACTTCAGGAAGGCAAAAGGAGGCACACACGACCCCATCCACATTAATGTGATGGCTGTTGAATGTGTTTCCAGTTTTAAGTTCCTGGGGACCCATATTTCGGAGAACATGTCCTGGATCTACGGGCGAATAAGGCGGCGGCACGGGCCCTGGGTTGTACGATGTACACGGTAGTGGTCCAGGAGAGACCCCCCCGGCTATACCTTGTGCAGAAGAGTGACACCAAGGAAGTCCGCTTTCTTGATGCACTCATCTCACAAAGTGGGTTGTTGGTAAGGACCGTCGAGGACTGTGCTCAGCAGTTTTTGACGGTGAAGCAGACAGTGGCATTAACCACATTTTTCTCACCGCGACTCGGCCGCCTAAGGGCCTCCGAGATCCCTCGTGATGTCTGCTTCCCTGCAACCCAGGACCCCTTCGACACCAATTCCGGTTCCTTTGCCCCCACAGGTGGCACCCCGGAAGCAGAGGTCGAGGGGGACACCTCCACCCCGTCAGCAAACTTCTCACGAGAAGGGACACTGACGGGAAGACTCCAGGGAGAACAACATCGGGCCTGAAACTTCACAGCCACGGCTCTGATCGTTCGGTACGAGACAACTCCTGACTCGTCACCAAAGCCGGGCCCTTTTCAGGGCCTGGCACCCACTTACTCACAGAGTTTTTCCGTTCTCCCCTCGTGTACTTGCTGCCTATCGCACACTCCACTGGACTGTGCTCGGCGAACCGACCTCAGACCCTGGCGAGTTGTGAGGTCGTACACATACAACAGCTGTCACCACTCTCAAACCGACAGTGCGTGCCGTTGTCCCGCCAGGCAGGTAAAAAGGCGGAGCCAACCTTCCCTCCGGGAACCCCCGCGACAGATGGTTAGCTCCGCCAGCCGACGAACCACCCCTCGTGGGAATGATAAAGCAGACTGCCCCCTTGGTCACCCTGTACAGTCCCTGGAAGCTCGAGAGCTGCCCACACTGTCTCGCTGGCTAATGCGGGCGGTCCGTCTTGGTTACTCAATCCAGTTCGCCAGAGACTCTCCCAAGTTTCAGGGCATCACCTCTCCCCTCTGTCGAGGTAAGGACGCCTCCGTACTTCGGGTAGAGGTCACCACCCTTCTGGCGAAACAGGCATTGAGTTCGTCCCTAAAACCAAGATTTTCAGTGGATCACGACCCGCACTTCATCATTCCCAAGAAAGACGGCGGGTTGCGCCCCACCGGTCTGCGTACCCTGAACAAGCACCTTCACAAGCTGCCATTCAGATGTTCACGCAGAGGCGCATCCTGGCATCTATCAGGTCGATAGCTCTTCAATAGCTCTGACCAGCTCCTTGTTTGTGTTGGAGGACACAAACAAATACATGGCTAAGAAAACTGGTACTCACCAACCTTCCTTCTTACCCAGACACTGGTTAAGAACAGGCACTTCATCCATCACTAAGCAAGCACCTCCTGGGGGTTGGCTGGGCAGAGCAGCCTTCCCCCTTAGGCCGGGATACCTTATGACCCATCACAGATAGTTCTAACCGGACCTGTGCAATTGGACGAAGTAACACCCCCACCGTGGGCTGTTCCGTCTGTTATACCCTCATGACAATGGTTCCCACACCTGGTAACCCATGAGCTTCTCCAGGTGGACCTCCACCTCGCGGTACTACCCAGTCCGCCCGTTCCATGCGTTCTCCTCCAAGGACGAGACCATATTATATCTCCACCATATTCCTCCCCACGGGTAAGAGGTGGCCTCTGCAGCGCTTCTCTGATTAAGAGTTGCGCTTTCCCGGTGTAAACCGAGCCGGACGGCCTCTCGCCTGTAGAGAGCTAAGGCCCCGTCTGTGAAAGGTTACCGGTCAGGGCTGTACCCATCTTTCTCCGGAAAGCTCTGGAACCCCCCGACCACCACACTGGAAGGTTACAAGTTTCACGAAAGTTTCGAGCTGACACGCCCAGGCTTGTTACGTCGCTTCACTGAGATTGTGACGCGATACAGCGTTTGTGGCGTTTTCCATAGATAACCCCATCTGTCGTTCTCGACACAACGTCGAGAGACCAACAGAAAGAGAACGTCTTGGTTACGTATGTAACCTCAGTTCCCTGATGGAGGGAACGAGACGTTTTGTCCCTTATGCCACAAACACGTATCGTCTCTGTTGCAGTTGTGAGAGATTCTCAGGCTCTTCAGAACAAGAGGTAAATGAATGCTGCACACCGGCTTCGTTTTATACCGGATATCTGGGGGCGGAGCCCGGCATGCAAATTTCATTCACCAAATTTCATTGGCCTTTTCTATAGTAGTCAGAGTTGATTGGTTCTCAAGGGCGAACCCCATCTGTCGTTCTCGACACAACGTCTCGTTCCCTCCATCAGGGAACTGAGGTTACATACGTAACCAAGACGTTTTTATTAGTTTCTATGAGGTTACGGAAGTGCTCGGCTTTTGCTGCTTTTAGTGCCTTTTTATAACAGTTTGCACTCTCTTTCCATGCAATTTTAAAGACCTCTAATTGGGTTTGTTTCCAGTTTACGCTCCAGTTTACGCGTTTCTCTTTTTAGGGCGCGAGTGGTGTTATTATACCATGGTGCTATGATCTTTCATTAATCCTTTTTGACTTCATAGGTGCGACCGCTTCTAATGTATTAGAGAAAATGGTGCCCATGTTGCTGGTCATGTCATCGAGCGATTCTATATTAGTTGGAAAGGTTATTAGAGGAGTCAGATCTGGCAAGTTCTTTACGAAACTATCTTTTGTAGTTGAGGTGATTGTTCTACCCTGTCAATAATGAGATAGACAACTGATTTCTGCAGTGCGCAGTGTACATGTTATAAGATGGTGATCGAAAACATTGTTGCTTTGCGGTATAATATCGATATTGGTTAAATCGGCTCTGTGAGATATAATCAAGTCTAGTGTATGATTAAGTCTGACTTTGTTGCTGAGCCAAACCAGACAGTGATGGATGTGCAGAGGACAGACTCTATGACTGCGGAGTAAAACTGTTTTAACAGAGTTTGTGGTAGGTTGAACTTCTTCAGCCGATGTAAGAAGTACAACCTCTGCTGGGCTTTTTTAGCAATAGAGCCAATGTTATCATCTCACTTCAGGTCCTGAGAGATGGTGGTGCCCAGGAACCTGAATGACTCCACTGCTGCCACAGTGCTGTTCATGATGGTGAGAGGGGGGAGTGAGAGGGAGGGGACCTGCCGTTAATATGGCGTAGATAATATGAGTTAATTCTAAGATGATAAAAACATAAAGCTTCATTATGTTAGGTCTTTTTACACCTCTGAAGACATATTTATGTGTATAGTATTGTATTTATGTCAATATATCCTCCAAAAAAGTACACACCTGACCTTTAAAACAATATTTACATTTGCATAATGGACTTATGCATAACTCCGGAGAGGAAACAGAAATGGCACTGTCTGCCTTTCTATGCAAATTAAAAATGACTTTAATAAAAATAATCAATACAAAAATAAAAGCTTTTTAATAAACCTGATCACTGAGCACCCTTTCAAACAAGGCTTTATAACTGCACCCACGGCGCAGTAGCTTAATGTGTTTTCTACGCAGCAGTTAAAGACCCAAGGAAGCATGTGAAACAAAATTGTCATCATGATCATATGCAACTAATTTGAGTGTTTATGTATTTTCTCATCATTATTAGAAGCAGTCTGCTTATCATCAAGATCCCATTCCCCACAATTGCATTTTTCAACCTTTAGTTAGTGTGTATTGTTGCTATTAGAGAAAAACAATACATTCAAAATGATAAAGCTCAAAGTTCAGTGCCAAGCAAGATATTGTCTTTAACAGAATTTGCTTTTCGAGGACTACAGAGAACGGCTGGATTTGGACTACAGCCCTCTACTTCCCAGGTACATGATGTCATTATTACGACTGCTTTTAATGACCTTTAATGATCTCTACACTCTAAACTACTTCCACTTTCATCACAGTCCTACAGCTTGTAATTTATATTTCAGTTTCACACATTCTAAGATAACCAACGGTCAAATAACAAAAAAATCTTAAGCGTCAGTAAATATTACCCATGCAAAACAGTCAAATTTTACTCTCATATATTAGGTTGCTAAGTAAACTACATGCAAACTTCCTGAATCTACTCAATAAAATTGAGGCAAAGATTTACCCTCAAATAGATTGAGTAAATTTTATTCTATGTTTTTAAGTAAAGAGTACCTAAATTTATCAGATATGTGTCATGACACTAAAATAAATTAGATAAAGTCTAACTAATATATCTCAATATTAATTACTTGTAAAAAAATTATAATATTAGTTTATATAGCTGACAACAGTTCATCTGCTAATTAAGAAAGATAAATATTGAATAATTAAACAATAAATCTGACTTATTCAGAGAAGCTTGAATTGACCTACAAATGGTCAGGAGATCACATCAATTGCTTTTATTGACCAAATAACAAACGTCCACAAAACCCTTTGTGACAATAACACAAGATTAATTTGTTGTGATCATTATTGTGAGGCTCTCGAGTGGACCTTGATGATGAGATGTGATTTTGGCTTTTGTCTCAGTTTTCATAAAATAATGACTTAACATTTTTTCTTGAAAATGTATTGTGTTGATTTGAGCAGTCAGGCAGATGTATATGGAGCTGGTTTACACGCGTGTTCTCATGATGTGAGCACCACTGACATCTGCTTCAGGTGTGGTGTGTTCTCTTAAGGGGGTCTGGTGCTCTCAGAGATGTTTAAAGTTCTGGAGGAAACCATTATTCCACACAGTGGGGGTGCTTTTCTCCTTTTTCTTATATAAGCGGCAGGAAATGTGTTTGAGGAATAAGTGGTTAGGCAAGGCAAGGCAAGTTTATTTATACAGCAAATTTCATACACAAATGCAATTAAAATTGCTTTACATAAAAATGATTGACAGAAAGAAATAAGCCTTATCTTTAAAATGCAAATGATTTTAGATCACAAAAACTTTAGATTTTAAGAAACAATAAAATTGATAATTAAAATGTGACTGTATATATAAAAAGAATCCATCACAGTAATCCACCCTGCTGGTGATGAAAGCATGGACTAGTTTCTCTAAATCTTGGCTTGAGACAAAACATCTGATTCTGGCTATGTTTCTGAGATGGTAGTACGCTGATCTGCTTATTGCTTTGACATGACTGCTGAAACTAAGGTCAGACTCCAAAATGACCCCAAGATTTTTTACCTTGCTTTGTGTCTTTAGACCTCTTAAGTCAAGGTTTGTGTTTACCTTGTTAGTTTTCATCCTTGTTACCAAAAACAATGACTTCAGTTTTGTTTTTATTTAACTGAATTAGATTAGATTATATTCAACTTTATTGTCATTACACATATACAAGTACAGTGTAACGAAATGTAGTTTAGGTCTAACCAGAAGTGCAATTAGCAAGTGCAGATATACAGTGTGAATAAATACAGAATACAATATTAGGGAAATACTATACAAATGTTCTTTGAAAATATGACAGTCGGTATGTACTATGAACAATATATACAGAAGGCTATATACTGTGAACATTAATGTACAGGTGGTTATGAACAGATAAATATATAGACTATACAATAGTGCAAGTGACTTAAGTGTGCATTAATTACAGACATTAGCTATTAAAGTTAGAAGAAAACATCAAGGAAGTTTTAGGAAGGTTAGGAGACTATATTGCTTTAAAACATGCTTTATTCTTCCTGATTTCAATCTATGTAATGTTTTCTTCTCTTTTTGGATTGTATCTGATGGTAGAATGATCTGCTCTGGTGCTTCACCTGGTGAATCTGGTTTATTAGAGTCAGTCTCTCTTATAGTCACTCCAGAGAGGAGGAGGGTGTCAGTGTGTTAAACCTTTTTCTGGTTTTGTGTTACACAACACAACAATGGTTTTGTAAACAGCAGAGCAGCAGTCTGCACCATCTGAGGAGAGGGTCAAATGCATATAAATAATAAAGAAATGTCCTTTGGGACAATAAAAGCTATCTATTTGCTTCAAAAAATGAATAATTCATTAATTAAAATGTATAAAAGTCATCCGTTTTAACTTTAGATTTTCATATTTTATTCCACTTCAATATGTTGTTATAGTTTACACTATTTGATAACACTGAACACTATATAATAGTTATGTTTCTCTCTCTCTCTCTCTGTGTCTGTGTGCGCATGTGCGAGCGTTTTGCGGAGTGAGTGAGTGGAGCGCGTGGTGAGTCTGAGTGTTTATTTTTTATTTTTCCTTCTTTTCCTTGTCTTTTTTTTTCTTTTGATAATTTTTGTTGACTTTACAGGCCGCTTGCTACCGCACACGGTGCGGGCAGTATGTCGGCCTCACGGTCACAGGGTTTGGTAAATCTCACGCGGCGTCATGGTGTTAAGGTGGCGTCCGCGGTGAGTGTGGAAGACTGTTGCTTAGCTGCAGGTGAAGTTGTGGGGCATGATCATATCAGGTCGGCCTCAAGAATGAATAATGCAACAGTTATTTTTCTCAGTTCGGTTGAAAAAGCAAACCAGCTAGTTGAAACTGGCATAGTTGTTGACAATCTTTTGTGAGTGAGGAAACTTAAGTGAGAATTATGTCCCGATATGGAAAATTGGTGTCTCCAATAAAAATGATATCAATTGGCTATAAATCTCCTCTTTTGAAGCATGTGGTTTCTTTTAGGCGTTTTGTTTTCATGATCCTAAAAGAAGATGAAGAACTTGATTTGTCACTGCATCTTAAAATTGAAGATTGTGATTATTTTATTTATGCTTCAACGCAGAAAATTAAATGTTTCAGTTGTGGGGAAGTTGGTCATGTAATTCGCACATGTCCTAGTAAAGTTAACGGGAAAAAGTCGGCGGTTGGTGACGGTAGTGTTGGCGAGTCAATATTGATAAAACTCTTTTTTTAGTGGACCCTAAGAAACTGAAGACTTCTGGCTTGCCAGTGTTTTATAAAAACATTTTTAAGGTTTGGTGTCTTTTTGCTTTTAAACAAGCAGAGGACCCACAATCCCTTTATTGGCTTTTGGGAGAACCTTTAGTTCATGGAGCACGGATGGACTTATCTGCCAGTGGATTTTTCCAAGGACTTAACAGGACACTAGTTGACAGTAAAGTCGTCACCTTGGGACAATTACTGGAGTCTACAAGACATGATTTTAAAAATGCTGAAGCAATCGCTCAGCGGCTAGGTTGGAGATCTACTCGTCTTGCTGCACAGCTATTGTCAAAATGGAGAACTGCCCTTAATCCAACAGAAAGGTTTTTGCTGTCCGGTTTTCGTGACGGACACAGCAAGCCCAATTCAACAGACTCTTTCCCTTGCTTGTTTTTCTCGGTGAAGGCAGAAGGTTTTTCTGGAATATTTTTTAAAACTGTTGAATCCATGCATGAAGAGTTTTTATCTTGTGTTGGAAAAAATCTGTATAAGTATTGTGTGATCTGTTTCAACAAGAAAATGCTAGACAGGAAGATTGACACCCCATGGCGTGTTTTTTTCAAACTTGATGTAGAGAGAAAACCTGAATGGAGGGCATTGTATAAACCACCATTGATTAAAAGAACAGGTGACTTGCAGTGGAGGATCCTTCACGGTGCCATTGCTGTCAATTCTTTCATTTCAGTCTTGAACCCAGAGATTGGTGTTGAATGCCCATTTTGCAATGAAAGAGAAACAATTTTTCATAGTTTTGTTAACTGTGCCAGGTTGGAACCTTTGTTTTCATTAATAAGTAATATTTTTGCAAGTGGCGGTGAATTGTTTTCCTTGGAAGTGTTCATTCTTGGTTTTAAATATGTAGGAAAAATTAGTTTTTTATGTCAATTGTTGAATTTTGTTTTAGGCCAGGCTAAGCTTGCGGTTTATATAAGCAGGAAGAAGAAAGTTGAACATAGTGACATAGTTGACATAGTTGTTTTATTTTCAAATATGGTACAAGCAAGGATATTGACTGATTATCATTATTATAAGTATATGGATGATCTCGATACTTTCGAAGTTATTTGGTGCTATAATGGTGTTCTGTGTTCTTTGTTTGCTGCCGATCTGGTGTTTACTTTCATGTGAAAGTTTTTCCTAATTTTTATTTATTTATTTTATTTTTCGTCTTTGTAAGTTGTGAATTTTAAACTGTTCTGTGATTTTGTATTAAAAGTTCTGTTAAAATTCAAAAAACTCTCTCACTCTCTCTCTCTCTGTCTCTCACTCTCACTCTTTCTCTCTACCTTATCTCTCTCTCTTTCTGTCTCCCACTCTCACTCTCTCTCTCTCTCTCTCTCTCTCGCTCTCTCTCTCTCTCTCTCCCTTATCACTCACTCTCTCTCTCTTTATGTCATGCTTTATTGGCATGACAATTGTTACAATGTATTGCCACAGCATTTATAACATGTACAGTAAATCTAGAACAGATGAAAAACAAACAATATACATCAAATCAAACAATACACATTTTAGAAATAACAAAATGTGTGTGTACATTTGTGACCGCATCACTGATTAGTCGATTCCTCCCTTTTGTTATGGCAGGCATCAATCTATTGTGCTGCTAGTAAAATATAATCCTGTTTCTCTCCTAATAAATATTGAAGTTGTGTTTTGTTGTCTAATTTCCTGAAGTCAGGGCAAATCATTTCAAATTTGGGATAGAATTTACTTCTAATTTCCTGATGGGCATCTGATGAGGAAGTGTTGTGCTGTCTCTATGTCACCTCTCTGACAGTATGGTCGGATGCGCCTCTCTTTGGGTAACTAGTTCTGTCGATATCTCACCTTCTCTATGTGAAGAGTTTGATTGCTCTAAAAAATGCTGGGTTATTTCTGTAAACACATTTTTGGGTTAATTGTGCTGGGTCTTAATTTTGGGTTGTTTGAGGTACTGCAAACACACAGTTGGGTTGCTCATGCTGGGTCAAATGGACTGTAGGGGTTCTTTCACCACTGAACAGCTGGGTTGGGTTATTTTGACCCAACCGGTTTGTTCATTTTCCACTTCATCGAACCTTCTGGATCCTTCACGCGTCTCATTGTCAGACGGCAACGCACATCACAGCAAGCTGTATTTTATAAGGTAAATTAATATGATAATATGATTATTTTTAATAACTTGTGGTAAGAGCACACTGATTTGATTGTTTAATAGAGTATTTGATCTGTCGCTGTACGGAGGAAGTGTTTTATTCTGTGATTGATTAACGTTAAGTAATTTAGCAGCTTAGCATGCTATTTTTTTTCCAAAAAATGGCCTTAACAATCGCTTTATCCTTATGTTATATATATGTGTGTACTTGTGCATATTTTTACTTTAAAAGTTGTTTATCCTTCACGTTAAATCAAATTTTGGCCATCACTGTGTGATATGTATATCCTCAGAAGTAAATGATATTCAATATGAATGTAGTGAATGAAGTAAAATACTAAAAGTGAAGTTTGAAGTTTTCTTCTAAAATTAGCATTTTTATAAGGCCTCTGTGTTTGTTCATTAAATGCACTTAACTTAAATGTTAGTTATGTTTTAAGACTAACTGTCATATATTTAACAGGTGGGGACTTTCATGGTGGAATGCTTTCAAAAAGCAGAGACCAATGATGTAATCTGCACATTTTGTGCCTTGGGGACGAGGCAGCAATGACATCCCAGACCTTCACTATTGTTTAGGGACATGCAATTGAAACTGACTTGTTGCTCAGTTGATCTGTTTCAAGTCCTTTTCTGTGCTTGATGTTAAGTAAGCAGTCTGTTCCTACTTAGAAATTTCTCCGGCATGCAGTTTATCGTATTGATGGACAAAAGTGAAGAGGGAAGTTTTTGAGGACAACAGTTTTTTCTGGACACATGTAACATGCTTTAAGTTGTAACATGTATTGTCTGTTGCTTTGAGTCTTTGTTTGGCTTAGTTTTAATGGCACACTGTTTGGACTGATTCTCATGTGCCAATAATATATTTTTGAGTGTTCTAATGCTGCAATGTTGACATATAGAATAGGAATCTACAGTGCCTAATTCACCCAGTTTTGTTTTTTTAAAGAAACTGATCAACAAAAACTTGTTTTTATGTGTCTGAAGGTGTTGGTTGAAATGTATGACAATTGCACACTAAATGTAAAGAAATAAATTTAATAAAAACGCATATTTACAATTGCATTTGTTTTGTGTAATTGTATTACAGAAAAATTATAATAATTTTACATTCCCTTGAGATTATTTATTTTTTTGGGAAATATAAAAGAAGCAAGGCAATGAGACAACATATAACCCAATGTTTAGGTTATGTTAACGCAGAAACACAGTTA
This sequence comes from Triplophysa dalaica, assembly GCF_015846415.1. Lineage (NCBI taxonomy): Eukaryota > Metazoa > Chordata > Actinopteri > Cypriniformes > Nemacheilidae > Triplophysa > Triplophysa dalaica. Next base: position 21,870,462 of record NC_079546.1, on the reverse strand, counting down.
ACCCGACCCACTAGTTGGGTCAAACAAACAAACCAGCATTTGGGTCAAACGGTTCAACCCGGCACTTGGATCAAAATAACCCAGCACGTGTTCTGTCCCATAGTTACCCAGCAGCTGGATTAAGGTTGGGTTATTTTCTAACCCAGCAATTCTTAGTGTGCAGTCTGTATCTCGTCATTGTTCTTCTTAATTTAAATCTTTCTCTGTGCTCAGAAATTCTGCTGTCGTATAATTTCTATTTAGGGTCAAATACCATTCAAGTTTACTTTGTTTTCTTGTTGATTCACTCCAGTAAGTCAGGTAGTTTTCTTTTTGTACTTTTATCATGTGGTTGGGTTCAATGTTGTGTATGAGTGTGTCAGTGTCTTTATGCTGAGTGTTGTTAGTTGTGTTACTTTGATTTTGTAGTTTAAGCATCATCTGAATCATTCTACTTGTTTCAGTGTTTAGTTCATGGTGTTTAAGGGCTTTAAAGTGAAAAAAGTTGGGGTCACTCAGTTTTAGATGTTTCCAAAATGTGATGGTTCGTTTCTGAATGCGCATCAGTAGAGGATATTGACCCAGCTCTCCTCTACATGTGTTGTTTGGTGTGTTTCTCTGGACTCTGAGCATACTCTTACAGAACTCAGCATGTAAGGCATCGATGGGGGTTTTGTCACATGTATTAAACTCATGGTTCAGATTTCACTGCCATACAGTGCAATCGGTTCTAAGACTGATTGAAATATTTTCAGCCAGATTCTATCTGGTATTTCTATTTAGGTCGATTTTTTAATGCTGTAAAAAGCCTTTCTTGCTTTCTCTTTCAATTCATTCATAGCCAGCTTTAGGTTTTCAGTGGCACTTATTTTCAACCCCAAGTATGTGTAGTTTGTGACGTGATCAAATGTAGTGGCACCAAAGGTGAAATTGTGTGTTTTTCCCTGATTTCTGGGTCTTTTCTGGAATGTTAATATTTTGGTTTTGTTCGTGTTAATAGTCAGGGCCCAGGTCTGACAGAATTTATGCCTTTTTCGCTGTAGACCTTCTTGAGTTGGAGATAGAAGGACCAGATCATCTGCAAACTGAAGGAACTTTATGTTAGAATCATGTAGTGTGAGACCAGGTGTTGAGGTTTGTTCTAGGAGTTTTGCCAATTCATTAATGTAGATATTGAAGAGGGTCGGTGATAGTGGACATCCCTGTCTCACCCCCCTTCCATGAGGAAAACATGCTGTTTGTTTATTCCCGATTTTGGTTGCACATTGATTGTTTTGATACATAGTTTTAATAATGTTGTATACATTACCCCCAGTGCCTGATTCTAGAAATTTTGAAAGCAGATATTCATGCCAAATTGAAACAAGATGCTTTTTGGAAGTCTACAAAGCATGCAAATATCTTTTTTTGATGAATGTATTTATCGATCAGGGTATGAAGGGTGAAGATATGGTCTGAGGTTCTATAATTTGGCAAAAAAACAATCTGACTTTTGTTTATGACGTTATGTTCTGTTTGGGAGTGTATGAGTCTTTTGTTGATGATGCCGCAGAATAATTTCCCCAGATTACTACTCACCCTCTGTAATTATTTGGATGTGATTTGTCATCTCTCTTAAAAATGGGCATTATGAGTCCTTTATTCCATATTTCTGTGAAATATCCAACACTTAAAATCAGGTTAAATAGTTTCAGTATGGCCAGTTTGAATGTGTGATTTATATTTCTAATAATTTCATTTAGGATGCCATCTAGTCCACTTGACTTTCTTGCTGTCAGTTTCTGCATTTTTTCCATGAGCTCTTTTTCAGTGATTGGGTAGTCTAGTGGATTTTGGTATTTGCCAATTATGTTTTCCCTCTGGTTTAATTTTTATATATCTGTGTTTGTTCTGTACTCATGTTTATTTTAAAATAAAGTTGTTTGAAGTGATTTTTCCAGGTGTCTTCATTTTAAATAGTTATTGGTTCATGGTTCTTTTTATTCAAGAGATTCCAGTTGTCCCAAAAACTGTTTGAATGGATAGATTCTTCAATTGTTTTAAGCTGATTTTGGATGTAAAGTTCTTTCTTTTTTTCTGAGTGTATTTTTATATTTCTTTAGTTCCTCGAAATAATGGAGACGTAAATCTGCACTGTCAGGTTCTCGGTGCTTTTGATTTGCAAGATGTCTTAATTTTTTTCGTATTCTTCTACAGTCCGAATCAAACCGTTCTCCTTTTTTTAACAATGGATATTGTTGCTAAACAATCAAATATGTAATTTATGTTTTCTACCGCCAAATTCAAACCATCAGCATTAAGAGAATATTTTTTTTCTATGAAGTTATCTAATAGTAAATGTACTTGAGGGTTTTCATTTGCGGTCAGGTACTGTTCAGCACTGTTTTTAGACCATCTATAATTCTTTTTAATGTTATATAGGTTACTGGTTTCAGGTTGTGTATGTATGTTTGTGTTTTCTTCTCTTTTTAGATATAGAGTAGTTTGGCTGTGATTTGAGAGCGGTGTTAGTGGTTTGACTATGAATGCTTTGAAAGAGAACAGATCTAAATCTGTGATCATGTAGTCAACTGTTGAACAACCATGAGAGGAACCGTATGTGTATCGTCCTAAAGAATCTCCTCTCACCCTGCCATTGATGATGTATATGCCCAGACTCCGACAGAGCTCAATTAAAAGTTTTCCATTTTTGTTGACTTGTTTATCAAAGTTATTTCTTGCCAAATGTACACTGTTTTGTTGAAAGCTGCTTGTTGAATAGTTATTTCCATTGTCAAGGGTTTAATCCCTAATAATGTTAAAGTCTGACTACCTAGGGCCCAGGTCAGGAAGGAGACAGAATGGCTTAACCAACTGTCTGCTTGCCATCTCGCGTTACAGAATACACAAAATATGCAACATGTAATAATCCCTTCTTACAAACAACATAAAATAGAGACTGTGTCTGTCCCCCGGATAAGCAAACATAAGATATTGCGTAAACCTCTTGAAAGTAATTTAATAAACGTTAAACTAATTAAACATGAACAAAATACAGATAATCAACTGTTACGACTCGGATTGCTTAATATTAGATCTCTCTCAAATAAAGCACTTTTTGTCAACGATATGATAACCGATCATAAAATAGACATGCTTTGTTTGACAGAAACATGGCTAAAGCCAGATGATTATATTACTCTAAATGAATCCGTTCCTCCAGATTATTACTATAAACAAGAGCCTCGTCTAAAAGGTAGAGGGGGAGGGGTCGCTGCACTTTACAATAATTATTTTATCATCTCTCAGAAGTCTAATTTTAAATAAAAAATTTTGGAGTCATGGTACTTCACGTATCGACACCTAATACTAAGGACAAAACATTTTTTAAATTTATTCTAGCTATTGTATATAGGCCTCCAGGGCACCACACAGATTTTATTAAAGATTTTGGTGGGTTCTTATCAGAACTAGTACTGGCCGCAGATAGAGTCCTTGTCGTCGGTGACTTTAATATCCATGTAGACAATTATACAGATGCCTTGGGACTGGCTTTCAAAGACACTCTTAACTCCATGGGCGTTAGTCAACATGTGTCTGCACCCACTCACCTTCGTAATCATACTTTAGATTTAATACTTTCTTATGGTATAAATGTGGACGATGTTAAAATCGTTCAACAGAGTGAAGACATTTCGGATCATTGTCTGATATTATGTTTGCTTCAATGGCCTACGGCTGCAAATCAAACCCCTTGTTACAAATATGGTAGAACGATTACTTCAACTACCAAAGATGCGTTTCTCGATAATCTGCCTGAATTGTCTAAAATATCTAGCATGAGTAAAAACGTTGACGATTTTGACAATACTATTGAAAATTTTAACTCTACCTTCTCGGAAATATTAGACATAGTTGCTCCTCTGCGTTTAAAGAAAATTAAAAACAGCAGCCAAACACCGTGGTATAATGAACACACTCAGACTCTAAAGAAAGCGTCCCGGAAAATGGAGCGCAACTTTAAGAAAACTAATTTAGAGGTATTTCGTATAGCATGGAAGGATAGTACTCGGAAATACAGGAATGTTATAAAAACGTCTAGATCCGCCTACTTTTCATCACTAATAGAGGAAAACCATCACAACCCTAGGTTTTTGTTTAACACCGTAGCTAAAGTAACAAAAAATAAGTCGTCATCGACGTCAGATTCTGATTATCAGCATAACAGTGATGAATTTATGAACTACTTCACTAGTAAAATCCAAGATATAAGAGAAAAAATTATACCTGTAGTGAAACCCGCTGAACAAACTAACTACAGCACCCCTAAGGAGAAGTTGCAATTATTCTCTACCGTAGATCACGATGAACTGTCTAAAATCATTAGATCATCTAAATCAACAACATGCATGTTAGACCCTATACCTACAAAACTACTGAAAGAACTGCTCCCAGAAATTATAGATCCTCTTCTCAGTATTATTAACCCATCTCTGACATTAGGAAATGTGCCTAAAGCATTTAAGGTGGCTGTTATAAGGCCTCTTTTAAAAAAAGCCAAACTCGACCCTAAAGAACTAGGGAATTACAGGCCTATATCGAATTTACCTTTTATATCTAAAGTTCTTGAAAAAGTAGTTCCAACTCAATTATGCTCCTTCCTCCAAAGGAATGACATTAATGATGAATTCCAGTCTGGATTTCGAGCATGTCACAGTACAGAGACTGCTTTGATCAGAGTTACAAATTATATGCTTTTAGCGTCTGACCGTGGCTGTATTTCGTTATTGGTGCTGCTAGACCTCAGTGCTGCATTTGACACCATTGACCACAGCATACTCCTACATAGACTCGAAAATTACGTCGGCATTAACGGAATAGCATTGAAATGGTTTAAGTCTTATTTATCCGACCGTTTTCAATTTGTAGCAATAAACAATGAAGTGTCCCGCAAATCACAAGTCCAGTACGGTGTACCACAGGGCTCAGTTTTGGGACCTTTGCTCTGCGCATTATACATGCTACCTCTAGGAGATATAATAAAGCAACACGGAATTAGCTTTCACTGTTATGCTGATGATACTCAACTTTATATTTCCTCGAAGCCTCATGAAACCCAGCAGTTTCATCGAATAAAGGATTGCATAGTTGACTTAAAAATGTGGATGAGTAACAATTTTTTACTACTAAACTCGGACAAAACAGAAGTGTTACTTACTGGACCGAAAACCGCTATATGTAACAACCAAGAATACTGCTTAACGATTGACGGATGCTCCATGAAATCCTCGTCATCAGCTCAGAATCTTGGCGTTGTATTCGATAGTACTCTGTCATTTGAAAGCCATGTCGCCAACACCTGTAAAGTTGCATTTTTCCATCTTAAGAATATATCTAAACTACGTCATATGCTTTCACTGTCAGATGCAGAGAAATGAATTCATGCATTCATGACATCAAGACTAGATTATTGTAATGCACTTCTAGGTGGATTGACCTGCAGGCCTTTTACAAAAACTGCAACTTGTTCAAAACGCGGCAGCTTGAGTTCTTACACGTACAAAAAAGTATGTGCATATAACCCCGGTTCTGTCAACCTTGCACTGGTTACCTGTAAAGCATCTCATTAACTTTAAGATCTTGCTTATTACCTATAAAGCCCTACATGGTCTAGCGCCGCAGTATTTGAATTAACTTCTATTGTATTACAGACCTCCACGTACATTACGCTCTCAGGCGTCCTGTCAGTTGGTAATACCTAGAATTTCAAAATCAAGTGCAGGTGGTAGATCATTTTCTTATCTAGCGCCTAAACTTTGGAATAGTCTCCCCTGCACGGTCCGGGAGGCAGACACATTCTGTCAGTTTAAATCTAGACTAAAGACTCATCTTTTTAATCTTGCATACACTACACCTCCATAATATTAATCCTCAAAGGATTTAGGCTGCTTTATTTAGATCAACCGGAACCAGGAACACATCCAACAAATGATGTACTTGTTGCATCAAAGAGTGCAGAACAGTACTCTACTCTCAGCCAGTCTTGTCTCTTTGTTCCAAGGTTACCGCAGGATGCAGTTCATGCCCAGAGCTGATGGCAGAGCTGAGAATGGGAATCGTTGACCTGACAAGAGCTAAGAGGATAGAGCTGGATAAAGGACGCAACAACTTTGATTGTCCGACAACATTTCAAATGCTATTAGATTGTTAATGATAATCTTAAATCTGTCATTTTTTATTTTAATTAGCCTTGTTGTGCAAGCACTGTTGAGCTTGTGCAGAGGCAGCAGCTTTTGCCAGAGGGGAACTGGAATCCCCTGGTTGGGCCAGGGTTCTCCTGAGGTTTTTTTTCTCGATGGGAGTTTTGGTTTCCTCACCACCGTTTGCATATTGTTTTTCACTATCTGCCTGGCCGGGGGGGCTGCTTTAGAATTCAGAAATTAGATATAATCACTATTACATATAAGAATTTATAGTCCGTTTAATATTTGACCTATGGTTCTCTCTCCTTTATCTCAAATGTGTGCTTTCACTGTGTGTGTGTGCGTCTATGTCAATGTGTGTGTGTATGTATGTTTGCATATTGTGTGTGTGGAGCATTTGTATGTCTGTCTTTGTTGTTTTCACCTTTTTTTTCTTGTTTTACAGGTATATGCCTTCAGTTGTTTAACTTGTATTCAATGTGTCTCATGTACAGCTGCTTTGTAACAATGAAAATTGTAAAAAGCGCTATATAAATAAAGTTGAGTTGAGTTGAGTTAATCGGGTAAGGACCTTGTTCCTGCATTGAGATCCCCACATACCAACACACTTCCTAGGGTCTGGAAATGGTTAATTTGACTGTGAAGGGTTTCAAAGATGTTTTCATTATAGTAAGGAGATTCAGACGGATGAATATAAAGGGCACATAAAAATATATCTTTTGTAGTTTGACTGAGTTTATTATTGATTTTGAGCCGGACATGTGATTCTTCTTTTTTGATAAGTTGGATGTATTTATCAATTTCAAGCTTGTGCCAAATGATTGTGCGGCCTGAATCTCTCCCACGTGTAATTTTTTCATGTTTTTGAGATGATAGTGATATTTCACGATAACCTGGGGGACAAAACATGACCTCAAAAGTTCTGCACCATGTTTCTTGTAATATTAAAGGTTACTTTTATCATACTGTTATTACTCTATTGATATATTGTCATTCACAACAATTTGTTGTTTTCTACTCACTACTTGTCCATCAGCCGCGTGCAGATTAAGTTCAGCATGTCTTTAATTTCTCTTAGATTGGTGCTCTCTGTGTCCTTTTGGCCTTTTAAGGCTGCAGCGTAGTTAAGTTGCTCCGGCCGTTCTGATCTGTGTGGGTGGGGTTGTGGAGCGGCATCTGCTCCATCATCGGGGCTTTTCTGAGTACTGGCTCTTTTCTCCACTGCTGATGTGGTGGCACATGGTCTTGGTGTTGCTGTCCCTGATGGGGGACAGGGTGATGCGGGTGTAAAGGTCGAAAACATGGTTGCTGTTGTTCAGGATGTGGGTACAGGGTGAAAGTTTTCAAATATATGTTGTTGATGAAGTCTCCAGGGCATTGTGTGATAGCGTCCCTCAGGATTTGGAGAGAAGACGCCGTGTGGTTATGTGTGCAGAAAGAGTCTCTTTTTTCCGCATATCATTAGTCCCCACATGTATGATAATGTGACTGGGGTTACCCAGTTTTTCTTTGTCAAGATGCCGAAGGGCACTTTCTGTGTTTGGGCACCAAAGTTTCACTGTTTGGTTGCATGGGAAAGAGCTGTTTTTCATTGATGAACTTGCCATTTGAGTCCATTAAAATTACTATTTCTGCAAATATGTTCTCTTGATCCTGGGGTTGTTCAGAGGAATCAGTCTGTGTTGTTGGCGTGTTTGTCTCAGGACGTGTCAGAAGTGGATGTGTTGATGGCTCAGTGTTATTTAAGTTAGATGGGAGGGAGGGCTCGTGTGTGGAAGTCTGTTTTTTCAGGCTTTGTATTTCTGTCTATCTGTGAGTGAGCTCCTCTCTGACACTTTTCAGCTCTCTGTTTATGATCTCGATTTCCTGTTGCAGTCCTTTAATTTCTCCTCTCAGCTATTCAACATTCGCTTTAAATTATTTTTTCATCTGATGAAGTTGGTTTTCTAGATTTTTCAGGGTCTCATTTGATATTGTGTGTGATATCATCAGTTTTCTGAGATCCACAAGTTCAACCTCCTGTAGGGAAAGACAGTTCTGTATCTGAGTGATAGTCTCCTCCAGCAGTGTGTCACAGTCCAGGATAAGCTCCTCCTCCTCCTCTAGCTCCGCCCCTGAGCTCTTGGTCTCAGCATGGCTGTCTTCTGTCTTTGCCTGTTTCTAGCTCTCTACCAGAGCTTTCAGACTGTTAAAATGTGTCTGAACAGAGTTGAGAGTTGTTTCATTCCCCTGAAACATGATGCTCCCATTGTGATAAATGTTAACAGTCATAAATGCTTTATTGGTGTCTCCTTCTTCTTCATGAATTTGAATTTGTCTCCCATTACAGATGCCGTGTTTTTCAACGTTCTTGTAATATTTGCAAATGACTGTGTGCCAAATACTGCAGTTTTCAGTGTAGAGCAGCAGATTTGTGAATGTAGATTTGTCTCCTTTGTGAAAGTAATCAGCCATCAAAATCTCAGGGTTTGTCATGAGTAGATGGTGTTTGTATGTTTTCTTGTCTTTGGCACTCTTGACTCTCAGTGGATATGTGATGTGTTGGGTGAAGGGTGATGCTGCTGCTGCTGCTGCTGCTGCTGCTGTCTCTGTTCTCTCCATATTAACTGTCACTCTCGTTGTTAGTTTAGCTTTAGTTAATTATTTATGTCTCTTTGTCTTATTTCTTCTTTTGTAATCATGAAAGTCATGAGATGACGATAACTTTATCTTGCCTGTTCATCGTTCCGGATGAAATCTGCTGTGTTGCTCTGTTTTACTCTCCTCTCCTTCTCTTATTCAAAATTGATTTAAAAAAAGTGTATAAACATTTTGATCTTCAGTTGTCTTCTGAGTTTCTTCTTTTATCTTCAATTTAATGTAGGTTTTGTCGGATTTGGTTCAGTTTAGAGGTGAAAAAATTGTAAAATTTTAAGGGATGAAGTAATGCATGACTTCTCTCTCTCTCTCTCTCTCTCCCTTCTCTCTCTCTCACTCTCTCTCTCACTGTCTCTCTCTCTCTCTCTCTCTCTCTACAGTGCTCTGTCTGTTCATTCAGAGCATCTCATGTGAATATGTTCTGGTACTGGAGAAGATGACTTGGAATGAGTCACAGGTTTACTGCAGACAGCATCACTTTGATCTGGTCACCATTCAAAACAATGAAGACTGGACGAATGTACAGAGGGCAGTTCAACCAGCATTGACTTCAGCCGTCTGGATTGGACTCTATAATGACATTTCAAGCTGGCGGTGGTCATATCAAAATGAAAACATTTCATTCTCCAGATGGTATGAAAGTCAACCAAACAACGTTCATGGAAACGAGGAATGTGGCCTTATAACATCTCGTGGATGGCATGATATAGTCTGCTCTACTGCATATCCCTTTTTTTGCTTCAAAGGTATGAAATAAGACCAACTCTTACTTAATTCAACATTGTAATATGATTAAATCCTCTCATTGACCAGAATGCATTTAGCAGACGCTCTAATTTGAAAGATTTGAACTTACAATAATTAATAAACAATGAACTGATATGTTGTGCAGAGACTGCAAAACAACAAGTGCTTAAACCAAGTTTACAAGGAACAAAACCTATTGAGAGAAAATGTTTTTCAGTGAATAAAAAGCTAAAGGAAAGAGATAAAGAGATAAAGAGTGATGTCACATGAGATGTTTTGAACTATTATTATTATTAATATTATGATTCCCAAAATTTCTGACTGCTCCTCCTCCTAGAGCTTTCAAGGTACATGCACCAAACTTTACACAAACCTTCAAACTGGTCTGACTTGAGTTGCTAATTCTTTTTAAACTGATCCAGGTTCTGGTTTTCGAAAACTAGACTCTCAAAACCAACCAAATTTCCTATAGACTTTTCATTGGGACAAACTTTGACGGCTCATAACTCATAGTAAGGATGTCGTAGAAACTTGCTAGTTACCACGTTTGAAGAGTCTGGCAGGCTCTATGAGAACATATATCACAATGGGGTGTCAGTTGCACCCCTGGGGTGTAAGAGCCCCCCAAATACTTATAACGGAAGAGGAAATTTGACCATATAAGGCGTCATAAATAGACTGTGTTGAATATCTTCGCAGTACAACCACTTAGAGACAAGGGGGTGTGCTCATTTGACTAAGGCAACCAATCAGTATCCAAGAAACTGCATTAAGCTACGAAGCCACATAGTAACAAAACATGTTAACTTAGCAACCATATAACAATACCTATAAGTCTACATCAGAACATGGTAGATACATGGGGGTTGGTTCGTTTCAATCACAGCTTAGAGTATCATCTAATGGCAGATCTTAAGCCACGCCCAGAGCAACCAAACAGGCTAGCCTAGCAACCGTTTAGCAATACCTATATCTCTGCTTCAGATTTTAGAGGAGACACAGGGGTTGATTCATTTCACTCACACTTTAGCGTATCATCTCCTGGCAGATGCTAAGCCACGCCCATATAAATCACATAGGTTAGCCCATAGCAAATAAACAGGATAGCATAGCAACCATTTAGCAATACCCATATTTCTGCTTCAGAACATCATAGTGACACAGGGGTAGGTGCGTTTCACTCACAGCTTAGAGTATCATCAAACGACAGATGCTGAGCCACGCCCATAGCAACCAAACACTTTAGCCTAGTAACCATTTAACAATACCTTTAACTCTGCTTCTGGACATCGTAGAGACACAGGGGTTAGTTCGTTTCGCTCATAGCTTAGAGTTTCATAATCTGTAAAATGATAAGCCACGCCCAAAGCAACCAAACACTTTAGCCTAGTAACCGTTTAGCAATCCATTTATATCTTCATCAAAACATCATAGAGACACAGGGGATGGTTCGTTCCACTCATGGCTTGGAGTATCATACTAGCAACATGCTAATTATGCTAGAGACCATGCTAATCATGCTATCAACATACTAAGCCTAGTATTCACACACTGGGGTCACATTATTTGTTCTATAATGTTAGAAAAAGTTTATTAATAAAACCTTTCAAACTATTTCAAACTCTTCAGGACAGGCTTTGTCAAGCCAACAAATTTTGAACTCGAACATACCAATCTAGTTTTATTTTATTATGTGTTTATTAATAGTGAGTAATAAAATATTTTATCATGAAAGATAATTAGTTGAAATATCATCATGTCCTCATGGCTCAGTGTTAATGGAGCTCCTGTGAATCTGGTCCCTGGTTAGTTCCCAGTGTTAGTTGCTATAGTAACTGAGTTTGAACTATTTCAAGTTTGCTCTATGAAACCGAATCCACTGCCAATAAGTCAAACTCAAATCAGCCTGGTTTATTTTCTTATATCTTTTTTATGAAACAGCCCTCAGGAAGACCAGGAACATGAGCATTGCATTTGTCCAGTCTAGAGATTACAAAGGCCTGGACCAGAAGTTCAGCATCATTCTCTGTGAGATAAGAACCGGTTTACCAAACAAAGTTCTTAAAGCTAATTATCAAATAATCAAAAAAGATCAATTCAATTGTCCAGCTTGTTTAGTGATGTTGAGTGTTGATCTGTTGATATGAATAGTTTGTTGATCGTCACCAGTGTTGAGATTCATACTGTGACGGGGTAAGAGACACGGCAGACACAGAGCAGCGGTAAAAGCAACCCCAGTGGGAAATTTAATAAACAGAATAAAATACATGGAACAATAAGGTACCATTTGGGGTGCTCATAAATAATAATATGCCAGTCTGTGCTCTTGATCGAATATCGTCGTTGTCTCTACTCCCGTCGCTGTCCCTCCATCTTTCTCTATGGGGCGAAATGGGAACAGCGGTTGTCGCCTCTCGACCCAAGACCTCGAGTGTTTGAGGCACGCTGCCTTTATGCCCAACAGCTAATCCAGCACAGGTGTAGTGCAATCAGCGTTAGCTGCCGGGATGTTGCCCAGGTGACGCTGATCCCAAGTCAGCTCCACGTCACAATATACTGATTCTTTGTGTCTGTCTGTCTAAACTGTGAGATGCAAATGAATAGTAAAAAAGTAAATTAAACTCACATGAAAATTTTATTTATTTGAAGTTGTTCTCTAATGCTGTTTTTTTTTTCAATCTTATCTTTCTACAGAGAATGAAACAGAAGCTGACAGGTTTGTTTTTGTTAATATCTCAATGTCCTGGCATAAAGCTCAGAGTTACTGCAGACAACATTACACAGATCTGGCCGTCATTCAAAATCAAACTGAGAATCAGGTGCTGACGCTGAAGATGTCAAGGGAAGGCATTAGAGATTTATGGATTGGTCTGTTCAGAGACTCGTGGAAGTGGTCAGATGAAATAAATGTTGTGGACGTGTCCTCCATTAACTGGATGACTGGACAACCTGACTTTACGGGCGTGAACCAACCTTGTGGTGTTATACGTCCTGATGGTCTTATAGATGATCAACTGTGTTCAAATACTTTTCCATTCATCTGCAAGACACGTAAGTTTTTATGTGTGATCATAAGTTACTCACAACACAAACATCATAAATACACAGAATGAGAGAAGAGACGTTAGACAAACATAGCTGTTGATAGTCAAATAAATAGTCTGACCACAAATGTACTGTTGAAAATATTGATTTCCATTTTGTATCAAACATCAAAGACAGTGAGAAAAACTGATGCAAAACAGTCACATTGATGATCATCTGATGTTAAACAGTCAGGGTGTAATAAAGCAATAAGTTTTGTGAAGCAGTGGGTGACAGTATATTTTATAACAGCTAAGGGCGATGTTGTATGACATGAAGCGAAGTCATTAAAACCACATTAGCTGTTTTAAAATGATTAAACTGTTAATCCAAATGTGTGGCAAGGTTTCATAAAATAAACTAAATGAAATGATATTTAGTCTATGTAGTGCAGTCAGCCGTTATAAATCGTGGCATTTTATAACAGGTTAGAACTGGGCTCAGCCAATCAGAATCAAAGACCAGAACTGAGCGTTTTATAAATAATAATAATGTGTTGAGACTTGCCTGTTGTAACTATCTCAGTGTAAAAAGAAAGTCTCCTCGAACAACAAGTGAGCACAAGAGAAGAAAATCCTGTTTTAATGTCAGATGTGCAGCTATTGTTAGTGTTCTACTGTATTGATGTGTTTTGTCCTTCTGAAATGTGTTTTTGGTTAAATGTTGAAGGATGAAGAAGTAAAGAAGGAGAAATGAAAAAAAAAATCATAATAAAGATTTATATATGAGCTCTGATTTTCTGAATTTTTTTTTTTTGCTAGTGGACGTTCCACCAGAAACACTCGGGAGACAATATGATGAATTAATGATTATTATTTATTCATTTTCACTTAGTGTATCCTAAAGAAAAGTTGTTATGAAAATAAAATGAGAATTTGACAAATGATTATTTCCATTTCTATTAAACACATGCAAATGTTGCGTTAGAAAAGATTGACTGTAGATGTGTGTAACTGTTATGATGTTGTTTTCTTCACACTTTATATGAGTTGTGAATTAATCCAGTTTTTAATCTTCCAGCAGAGACCAAGAAACAGATTGTGAGATTTGAGCTGACATCCTGTCAGAATGTCAATGATCCTGCAGTGATGGAGACCATCTTACAGTCGGTGAGTATTCAACTATTTGTGTTGAAAGTGTGTCCTACACAACACACTGAGCTGAAACACAGATAGTAGAGTTTTTCAGACTCACTCAAACATGTTTGTTCTGGCCGAAGACACAATCACACTTGACTCTTCATTCCATTGACTTCCTTGCCTACACATGCAAATTTGTTAGGAGATACTTTGGATTTCGCTGTGTTTTTAAGTTCATGTTTGGTGAACTCTGACCTGTGAATTTGAGTCACATGAGTGCGTGAGACCAATAGAAGATCAAAACATCACAGCGTGACCTCTCTGCACTGAAATGTACAAGATGCTGTGGTTCTCTAGCGCTTCCCTGCGGGGTGGGGTGTAGTGTGCAACGGGCAGTAGCGGGCAGTGACAGGTTCCCTACTGCCTAGAGTTTTTGGCAGTCCCCTTGGCACTAGACCTCTAGTGCAGGACTACGTGCTAGTCCGGTCGGGCAGCACGACTGCCGTGGCGGCATATGTCACAACAGATGCCACAACTCGCCCGATGTCTCCTCTTATGGAGTCAGCAGGGTGATCTATCCCTGCGCGCCAGGTTATCCTTGGCAAACTGAACCCGACAGCCGTTGATCTCTCTCGTTAGTGAAACGCCTCGGAGAGTGGCCACTCCATACTTGCGCAGTCCAGTTCTCACAGGAGCGGTGTGGCTAGGATCAGATCCTGTTGCCCCCAGAATCCCCTTTTTCCCGCTTTCGTATCCTGACGGGTACCTTAGCACAGCTGGCCACGGGACAAGCGGAAGTACGACTTGCCCCAAGATTCTCCTTGCACAGGGCCTGTGCAAAGTCGAAGAAGAGTGACCTCACGTACTGTTGTTGCGCCTTACTGGCCCAACCAGACTTGATTCTCAGACTTCTCAGTTCTGATACAGCCTCCTCTGGCCGATTCCCCTGACGAAACCTTTCACAGGGGAAGGACACGGTTGGCACCCCATGCCAGGCCTCTGGAATCTCCATGTCTTACCTCCGGATGGGACGAGGAGGCCTGGAGTGGCTTGCAGTGACGGTCAGACCATCCTGCCGAAGCCCCACCACTTCGCGTGTGCACGCTTATAAGTGGTGCCTCTCGCTCTAGTGTTCTCCCTCAGTGAGAACCCACGGAGTTGCTTGATCCGGTCAGTGTTGACCTTTCAGAGAATAGAGAGTAATCTCTATTCCCCTTCCAGTGTATGCAGCCGCTATTGCCGCTCATCCCAATCGCCTGGAGGGTAAGTTTCTTGGTTAACATAACCTGGTCACCAGGTTCTCAGGAGCGCGACTCCGGCCGCGCTCCGTACCCTCTTCATGGCCTTTGGGCCTGTGAGTCCCTCGGAGATGCCTCTCGTCCTTATTACGATGAAGACCGCTCTTGATGGCGCTTGCCTCTGCAAGAGGGTAGGGACCTCTAGTATTCTTCGTGTCTCATGAGTGCCTGGAAATTGGGCGGTAGTCTTCTGAGATACCGGCCTGGTTATGTGCCCAAGGTTCCCACACTCCCTTCCGTATTCAGGTGGTGAACCTGCAGGCGCTCCCCTCGGGAGAGAAGACCCAACCTCCTACGTTTTGTGTCCAGCGCACTGCGCCTCTATGAACCTCTTGTCTTTTCAGAAGACGGCACCAGGGGAGGGCTGTCTCAGACAGAGGCAGGTGCATTGGATTTTGGGCGCGACGGCGTACCAATCCCTGGATCACCCGTACCCACTCGAAGTGAGAGCCCACTCCACCGGAGCAGGGCCTCCTCGTGGACACCGGCCCAAGGCGCCCCTCTGGCAGACATGTGTAGCTACAGGTTGGGCTACACCCAGTACCTTCGTGAGGCTTTACAACCTCCGAAAGGAACCAGTGTCCTACACCTAATATGTAGGACAGGCATTTGGCCTGGGCGTACGCCTGCGAAAGCGCCTTCTTCCCTATTAGGTAAGTTCAGTGCGCTATGTAGTCTCCCTACTCCCCCCCCCCCATTGGGTGAAGTATAGGCATTCTATCCATCACTAGCAATCTGGTAACGGACCAGGCAGAGCGGTCTGTTGGAACCAAGTCCAGTACTGGCAGTGTTGCCCCTACTTAGGTGGACCCCTGTACTAGGACTATTGCCCTATACGTAGGAACTCCCCCGTTGGGTAGTCCCGAATGTTGATTTTTTGACTCCTGATTCCCCTGTTGGCGAATCTGTGACCTCCCCTCTGGTGGCACACCTATCTTGGGTGGTCCCCTACGGCCGGAATTTTTTGTTGTTGCATGTGATCTCCTTCGGGAGACCATGTCAGTTTTCCACATGTTACCTCCCGTACGGCAGGATGTGGTCTCCGTAACACACTCTCCAAGAGGAGAGCAGTGTTCTTTCCCAGTGTGAAAAGGCGAACGCCCTGTCCGTGATGACTGTCAGTACAGGCATCGCAATATGCCTATTATAGGCTTCGCAGTATGTCCACTACTATTCACTGGAAGGTGAATTTCGCTCCCCCGCTCACTTGTGACTCGCTAGCCTAGTCAGTGTCGCTCAGCTCGAGGTCGTAATGCGGCTCAGCGCCGTGGCGTGTTAAGATATATCCCCAGTCTGTCTCTCAACAACGTCTCGTTCCCTCCATCATGGAACGAAGGTTACAAATGTAACTGAGACGTTCTTTTCAATTGCAAACTACAAACAAGAAGGAAAATATGTGTAAGCTTAAAATTTACATCCATGACATATACAGTTAAATAACACCATCAGTGGTGTAGTGGTGCCTGGAGAAGTGCTTGTAATGTTCATTCATGCCCAATTTTTAAAGCGGCCCAGCTTTCTGTGTTATAATGTAGTCTGGTTTCCACTCTGGTTTTAACCAAATTGCGAACTTTCATATCAGGAATGAGTGATAACACAGAAGAGATTCTACAATCAGTCCTGTCCTACAGGCACATGAAGAGACATCAGGGCGGTAGACTGACTTCATTGATCTATATATGTGCATTTTAAGACTTTTACAGTTTAAATTAGATAACAATAGCTAACATATAACCATGTCTGTCCTTTCATTATTATCAGCATCAGTAAAAAAGTAAACTCATGGTCAACAAATATTATACAATCTATGTTGTCACAAAACTACAGGAGCCATTGAACAAATTGTTTATTTAATACAATTGTCATTCAATAAAACAATAAGAGAAATTAATATTAACATATATTAAATAGTTATATAATTAGACGATAGCCAGACCGATAAAAACAAACACCGGAACATAACTGCAGTCCAAGCACAAACAGAAGATAAAACAGTCTGTTCATGGATCCAGTGAATATGTAACCCCCAAAATTTAAATTCTGTGATCATTTACTCTCCCATCTGATTGTTTTAAACCTGTTTACATGTATCTGTTCTGCTAAACACAAATGAGGATATTTAGAAGAATGTCAGTAATCAATCAGATCTCATCCCACATTGACTCCAGTAGTATTTACAGAATGTTCCCTATTATGGCCATAAATGTGGGATGAGACCTGTTTGTTCGTATTTGGCTCTCGTTTGTCCGGTGTCTCTGAATTGTTATAAAAGGAAACTCAACATGCTTGACGGATGCGAAAATCGCAAAAAATTGAAATATTTTTTATGACAGACGAAAATATCGGAGGCAGTGTGTAAGTGTGATTGACACAACGTGAGGTCATATTTATTTTTTGACGACTCAATGTGCAATGGGCTTAAGAGTGTGGGTCATGATTGTTTGTGTTGTGTAGATTCAGCAGAAACTGACAGATTTGGGCGTACACAATGACACAACAGTGACCTGGAGAGTGCAGCCTGATGGAAATGTTTTCACACCAAAACATGAAGATGAAGAGAAACAGAAAGTGTGTTAAGACTTCTGACCGATCACAACACAGTCGTTGTGTTTAAAGACGTCATTTTCATCACTTGAGAGAAACTTTTAAATACATGTTTTATAGGATTTGCAATTACATGTAAACGTTTATAATAACTTCAGTTAGTCTCATTATTTTGTTATCCAGTCAAATATATTTAGTTATGCTTGATTGATCTTATAATTCAGCTTTGAAGATGTGTGTTATTAATGATATTATAGTGATAGTAGCGTGACAATCTATTAAACTACAATCCAATGATTACAGATTAACACAATGACATGTGACAATGTGAGTTAAATGTTTATATTCTGTGTGTTTTATCTTGTGTGTTTGTGTTTGGTGAGGTGTGTAGACTGTAGCAGCTGAACATGTTATGCTTTTAGATAAATACTTTTACAACATACAGTAGTAGTATTCACAACATATAGTAGTAACCATGTGTGAAGAGTAATTAAACACTTAACAACTGTTTTGAATCATTTGGTTGTTTGAGAACATGAATATAAATTAAAGCTTCTTTATAAACACTGAATAGACAAAATAATCTATGAAAATATTTGTGTTGAAGTGAACTGTGCAAACACATAAATAAATAATAAAACATGTTAAACATATTGTTGAATGATGTTTTTCTGTCTCTCAACAACACAATAAGATATTTGTATATTTTGTGTAGTCGACTCTGTGCTGGTTTGTATCGGCCGCCTCCAGTTTCCCTTTGATTTTTCCTCCAGCTAATGCTGTGACGTAAGATCACTGTTAAAAATTGCTGTTATTTTACGGCAAAATTTTAACAGTATAATCCTGTTACGTCTAAAAACAGGACATTAATGTTTTTCATGGTGGTTACAATGACGTAAACAAAATTTAACATTATTTTGCCGTATTTAATGCACAAAGGACAAAAAACAGGTATGTACAGTATTTTAAGAAAAAGTCGAAGGCTATCGTCTACATTCTCCGAGTTAAAAGGTGAGTGCCAGTTTGCTTTGCTCATTATAGACTAAATATAAATTTGCAATTGCAAGTGCAGATAGCGTTGTAAAAACATACTAATTGTGGATGCTGTGAATTGTAACTCTTTGTTACGCTTGTTTCAGTGATTACGAGAGGCGACAACATTGTGAAGAAAAATATATTTTCCGGTTAAACTTTTTATCAAACAAGTGTCATGATATACTAAATGCTCTTTTGCAAGGATAAGCCTTCGAGAACTGCTGCTACAAAAACATCTCAATGTATTTGTATCACGCTAATTATAGACAGCTCATTTGCTAATATTAGCATGCTATCTTTTATTTAATCCTGGAACGTGCTGCTCATAGCATACATTTTGATTTCGTTTTTCTTGCAAATGTGGCTACGTCTTTCTAATTGGTACATAATTTTATTCCAAACGTTTTTTTTCTTTTACTAGTGTTGTGGATGTTTTAAGTTGCTTGTGTTTTGGATTGCATTGATCGAAGTTGTTGATACGTTTGGTGAAAGAATGCTAAAGAATATTCTTTACTTTAAGAATAACTTGCGATACTTATGAATAATTAGCATTTTAACTTTAAGTGTTGTTGGTTTACTTTGTATTTTTATTTTGACCAATTCATAAGGCTAAGGGACATTTCATTGTTGTGCTGATATTTTCTTGTTAAGTCGAGTTGTTTTTATGCCTTTTAGGACGGTACAGTTTGACTCGTCAGCATGTTTCCATTTCAGTTATGTGGACATCTGTGTAGTACTCCAGTAGCCTACATGAATCACATCAGGATAAACAACAATAGCCCAAACTTACTTCTACATTGCTGTATCCAGGACTGCAACAGGACATTTAAAAAAATAGCGTGTGTGCTGGTGCCTAGATCACATGTGTGCCCCTCAGAACTTGCATGCCATGTTGACTTGTGCAGTGCTAAATGTGATACACTGACTCAGTTTTATTCACATCTAAAAGTGCACATTAAAGAGGGACGAACAGTGACATGCCCCTTTAGGCAGTGTAATCAGTCATTTACTGTGTTATCTACATTTAACTCTCAGCTTTCCAGAAAACATAAACACTCAGCATTGGTGAACCTAGCTGAATCTATCTATGCCAGAGAACTTGTTACTGAAGCGGAAACCTTTCAAAATATTTCTCCCGATATGATAACAGATGAGTATACTGATGTAATTGGAAAAAGTGAGCATTTGGATTATACTCCAGAAGATATTCCCGAGGCATTATTTTATAAGATTCTTTCTCTGTTATATCTGAAATTACAGTCAAAGTAACTGATTCCCGCTTTGGTTATTCAAACTATCATTGAGGATATGCAGTCAGTTTATGATGTCAACCAGTAACATCTACTTTTCAAATTGAATGAGAAATTAATTAAACTTGGCGTTTCAAAGACTTCCATTAATAATGTCATTGACAGTCTAAGAGCAGATGATCTCTTACAAGCATGTAATAGCCACACACTAAATACAGACCAGCGCAGGAAAACAGTGTTCAAAAACAGTTTTAATTATGCTGAACATGTCCCGATTTGACTTGGACATAATGAAGCTGGTAAGGAGTGTTTTCTTCAGTATATGTACAGCTGCTTTGTAATAATGAAAATTGTAAAAAGCGCAATATAAATAAAGTTGAGTTGAGTTGAGTTAAAGTATGTGCCTGTGAAACAGACAATTGAGGCACTTTTTCATTCCGAGTCTGTGAGGAAACAGTACAAGGAAATACAAAGCCATAACCAGTTGGATAATGTTATAGAAGATGTCTGGGATGGTGAAAACATCACAAAAAACTTTACCCGGACAGAGAGGTCCTCTTTAGGCTTGATACTTTCTCAAGACTCATTTGAACTTGTTAATCCTCTGGGGTCAGGAAGGAAAAAACACAAAATACTTGCAATGTATCTCACACTTGCAGACCTGTTGCCACATAACTGTTTAAGTATTGACCAAATGCAACTTGTGTTGTTGTGTAGAGAACAAGATTTCAAATATTTTGGTCAGAAATTGGTCATAGGTGTCAGGATCGGGGAACGAACCCGGGTCTCCGGCGTGACGAATCCCCGATTCCAATACTGAAACCCAATTGCAGGCAGACACAAAGGTGATGGTACGGGTAACAAAAGGTATTTATTATAACAATAACAAAACTAATACAAATAGGCAAAACAAAACCCACGAGGGGGAGAACAGATAAAGATAAAATAAAACAAGAACAAGAACTAACTAAACTACAAAATAAAACACTAGAAACACTTGGAACACTAAACTAAGACTTACTAGAGACAGGGGTAACTCGGAACAAGAAACGAGGAACAAGCAAAAAGCTGAGGACACTGGAGAACATCAAGCACACGAGGTAATACGTACACATGACAAACAATGAACCATCCTCCAGACAGAGAAACATGAGGACTCTTTATAGGGGAGAGAACTTAAGGGGGAACAGGTGCGGGGGATTAACACTCAAGGGAAAGCTAATCAACACAAACTAAGAAACAGGAGGGCAGGAACAGATGACGTAGACTTGAGAAACAAAGGATCCTGTATGATTCCACCTCAAGACCTAGAATTACCTAACAGGAAGAGGTGGAATCATGACAATAGGATGCTTAATGAAAGACCTTCAAGCCCTTGAGACCAATGGCATAGTTCTACCTGATGGACAGGTATGTAAAGGAATTTTACGAGTTATTGCAGGAGACAACCTGGGATTTGTGGGGGCAGTCGTGGCCTGTGGGGGCAGTCGTGGCCTAATGGTTAGGGAGTCGGACTCGTGACCAGAAGGTTGCCGGTTCGATCCTCAGGGACGGCGGGTAATGATTGAGGTGCCCTTGAGCAAGGCACCTAACCCCTTCTTGCTCCCCGGGCGCTGAAGTGATAGCTGCCCACTGCTCCGGGTGTATGTGTGTTCACCACTTGCGGTGCGTGTGTTCACTACTCTCTGGATGGGTTAAAAGCAGAGGTATATTTCGGATATGGGTCACCATATCTGACAAATAGGTCACTTTCACTTTCACCTTCATCACACACAACATCGTTGCATCAAGTACTTTTGTCGATACTGTGAAATTGAGAAAGATGTGTTTCATGCAGATCCTCTGACCACAGCCAACCCTCGGACCCCAGAGTCATACAACAAGCATATTCCGACAACAAGGAACATTCGGTTCATAGTGGGGGTATCAAATTTGACTCCTTCTTCAACTCCGTCTTTGTTTTATGTATGTCAGCCTGGGTTGCCCCCTTGTCTTGGGCATGATTTGTTCGAAGGAGTTGTTGCCTTAGATCTTGCATTGTGCAGTAACCATCTTGTCATTGTTGACAAACAGTTAACATACACTGAATTGAATAGAAGGATCGATCAGTTCAGATATTTAGGCAATGATGCAAATGATATACCGTGTGAGGTGAAGCGAGGAAGTGACAGACTGAGTGGCCATGCTGTACAAAACTGGTGCCTGCTGAGACTGTTACCTGTGTTGATTGGAGGTAAGATAACATGTCCTGCTGACAATGAGATCTGGCAACTGGTGTTACAGTTAAGAGAAATTGTGACATTGGTTTGTGCACCAGCAATTTCAACTAACCATATAGGGTACTTGAGAGTCCTTATTGATGAATATTTGCATTCCAGAAAACAAGCCTTTCCCCGTCAGCTTCTTAAACCTAAGCATCATTTCATGAGCCATTATCCGGAGCTCATTATTCAGTTTGGACCGCTTATCCGTCTGTGGACCTTGAGATTCGAAAGCAAACACACATACTTTAAACAATGCGCAAGAAAAATGCATAACTTTAAAAATGTGTGTTCAAGCCTTGCAGAGAGACATCAGCTTCTTCAAGCATACCTTAGTGCTGGTAATATCTTCCCACCAACAATTGTAGTAGAAAAAGCATCTAAATTTTTTCCACATGACTACAATGATGGTATTAGAGAATCAGTTGAAAATTATGGCTTTGGACCTGAAAATACTTTGATTGCTCATGAAGCAACCGTGAAAGGAACCAAATACAAAAAAACATGTTGTTTTTTATTAGTAAGGATGAAGATGGGCTTGATGTTGGTAAAATTGTGATGATACTGAATTATAAAAACTCTGCAGTCTACTTTCTCACTGAAAAGTACAAGGCTTTATGTCTGCATGATATAGGTGTTCACTGCATCACGCCAATCAGGAACTGTTACTACTGCATTAACCAGGAGGACCTACTGAATTATTACCCTCTACCTGAGGATTCAATTTGTGAGATTGCATTAATTGTTCTTCACCACTCCATTCCCTCTTTGTAGAGCAATGAAAACTCTGCTTGAAGACCTGAGGGGAATCATCCTCAGAACTTTGCCAACAATTTCCAAAGACACTCAACAGGCATTGATGGATAAGCTGCTAAACTCTGGACTTGAATCTACACAAGACCTTAAATATGTGACTCAAGAAGACATTGCTGACCTACACCCGTCCATTCAACTACGGAAGCTTCTGGAAGCCATTAAAAAAGGTAAAGTGAAGATCTCACTGTTAATATAAAAGAAAATCTTACTGTTTTAAAATATAGAGTTAATCCTTAAACAGTAGCCCTGACTGTCCTGTTTTACAGGATACTGTATCTTATGCTAATTTATGCTGTCATATGGGATTTTGTTTTCCTGTACTTTTAATCCTGCATATTTACCTGTTAGTCTTTGAACTGCTGGATACTGATGGTTCTAAATAGTTGTAAATGTACTTTATATTTTATTTATGCTGTGAGCTGCAATTAAAAGAAAATTCTAAGCACTTGATGTGTTATTTCACTTTCAAGTGAATCTTTTTTATTGTTATAGTGTTAATCACATATTGTTCAATCACACATGCAGTTTAACGTCTGCTTTTGCTATTTCAGAGACAGAGGTTGTCACTTTGGACCTAGAAATACTTCCTTCCGCTACACCAGCAGTCAGCACACCTTGAATTCTTCCTTGTTCTAGTCAATCAGGTCTGCTCTCAGTCTCAAATCAAGGATCTAGCAGCTCTGAAGATTGTACTCCATCCCCCCAAATAGAAAGAACATGGCCAGAGACTTTCCAAATTCAATGGACAACCATACCTGTGGATCTTAGGTCAGCGATGGCTGATGGCAAGAGACCTTCACTGTCAGCACGGAGACAAATGGTCAGAGTTTTGGCAGATGAGATGAGGAAATACGAACTAAATCCCAAGCGCTCACAGTCTGTCACTGTCTGCCAAAATATCATCCGCCAATATCCTAAGAGTTTTGCTGATGTCATTGACAATGGTCAGGTACTAGGAAATGGTTATTCCTCACTGTTAATTCAACTTAAAAACAGAATTGAAAATCTGAATCGCACAACAAGCTTTTGCCAGCACCGTTCCTCTGGTGATAGACTAAAGAGAGGGCCTACCCTACCGATACCTATGGCTGCACCAGATTCCAGCCTGACCTCCCACCACAGGAGACAGATGAAACAGTCGAGCAGAAACGTCAGCGGCTGGATGAGATATACCATCGAGAAGGAGTTAATGGAGTTGAAAGAGTCGAGGTTAAACAACTCATGGAAACAACCTTTTGCCTACAGCGTCGGCAAATAAATGTGTTACCAGCGCCATCCATCACCGATTTAAGAGACCAGTGGCAATATCTTTTCACGCAGAAAGGGCTTTATGCTCATTTTGAGCTTCTTACAGAGGTCAACATTTTACGTGCGCTTGAGATGTCCATGGAGGAGTGTGGAAGAATCATTGCAGAGTTCTTCAGCAACAAACCCAGCAACGCTGACGTCAGGGCAGTCCTTTCACGGCGCTCAGACATCGAGCTGTTCTTTTTCGTCATTCAACTTCTGATGGCTCATTTTTCAGAGACCCAGGAAGGGCTGATCCTTTTTGCCAATGTAAGTTACTTTGTTTATTTTCTATCATGTTGTGATAGTTCTGACAATCAAAATAGAAAATTATTATTGTAGTGTAAAAGGAAATTATAATTGTTACTGTATTTCATCTTTCTTATCTTTTCACTATTGTGACTGTGTCATAGGCATCTTCCACTCCAGCTGATGTCGAAAGGACACATGCACTACCTGCAACGCCCCGACTAATACTCCTTGGTATGTATAGTCTGTTCTTTTATGATTACATAAAAAGTGTACTTTTTTTCAACACTAAGCTGAAAAGAAAATAATTATCCTGTTATAATTTACCCACACTGGTATTGTTCCAAGCCTGTATAACTTTATGTCTTTGGAACTCAAATGAATATATGAAAAAAAATCTCATTCTTATCCATCTATTGAAAGTCATTTCATCATTTTAGTTTAATGCTGCCATTTATTCGCATATAAAGAATCACCACGGCACATACTGTACATAGAGCAGATGCGCTTAAACATGCTTAACATGTGAAAACCATTGAGATATATACTTGTCTGTCCGGCTAGCAGGTTTGAAGGCCTATTTACCATGGATTCGAAAATTAATAGTTTTTATGGCTTTGAAGGTGACTAATTGTTGAGTACATTTTCATTTGAATGCACTAACCCTTCAACAATATTTAGAATAGAAAATTAAATTTTGTAACTGCAAAAAAAAAAAAAATTATGTGTTGGTTGAAAAACCAGGAATCTGCATTCAACAATGGATGATCAGTTTTGAGGGCCAAATAATTTGTGCGGGTATCCAGCCAAGTTTTCTTTCTGGGCTTGCTGCTGTTTTTGCTATTTTCTACACTCTCAACGTTTTCAACGAGTACCAAGCTGAAGCGGCATGCACGCTGGAATTCATCCAGAGGTTAGATTCTTAATTCAGTTCAATTAAACATTTCAACCTACCACTTTCTCTAAACCACGTTTATAAAACAAAGTCTATTTGCACAACTTTGTTATGTAAACATTTTTTTAAACATTTTTTTTGTGTCATTTGTTTTGTGTTAGTTTGCTAAATTTTTTGTTACTATCAATCAAATCAGCCCAACTGCAGTTGATTTTACTTGGAATGCACTGAAACATGAATTTGATCAATCAGAGTTATCTGTTTTGGGATTTACATGTGATTAACTCCTAAAAAGATGTTAAAGTGCAACATTATCTACACTTAAGATAAAAGGGTAGTTTTTATAATTTAAGAATTGAGTTCTGTATTTACATAATCTGAGTGAGTATCCTTTTTTACCCATACTAAAGATGAATGTTAACATTTTTTATAGGCGGTTCATTGGGATTAATCCCGAAAAAGGCACCAAGGGTGGACGAGTCCTCTCGAAGCGGACAGGAAAGGTCCCCCAGAAAAAGAAAACAGTCAACACCCGTGTTGCCAGTTTACTCAAGAAACTGGTGGACTTTGAGTGGGACTTTATATAAGTTAACCCATCCATTACACAACACACATTCCATGCAAACACAAACATGATGTGTGCTAGTTGCACAATTTTTTCAGGCGTTCAGTTTTGCAGAACAAAAACCTTTAATTCTTAGTCACTTTAAGTCCTTTGTTTAGCTTTTTTACACGTTCTACATATTTTGAGAATATTTTGTGGTTCTTTGTGTTCAATGATGTTCCTTTCAGGTGTTGATAAAAGGTGCCACTATTCTGTATTTTATAAAGGTACATTTATTTGACGATTAATTTATTTTACCACAGCCCCTACTTTTGAGAATATTTGGTTATTTGTGTTTGCTGTTTACAATAACTGCACTTATTTGCTGCACAAATATTTAATTTTATTTAAATGGCTGCATTTTTTTGTAACTTTTGTTTTAAATGTGTTTCAAGGTTTTAAGATTTTTTTAAATAATAAAGATGCATGTTTTGAAGTGAAGATGCATTATTTGTGTTTTCTTTAATGTTTTAATGGACAAAAGTATATACTGTACAAAACAGCAGGACTGCTAAAGGGATTATAGATAGTATCAAAAGTAAAAATAAATTATTTGTAGCCTTTTAAGAACCACTTGAGAATAAACATTAATCAACTGTTAATGCTTTTGACAGTATTTTACTGTTAATGTAGAAAATAACAGCTTTATGCCGTTTTTGAAAAAGCGGTAACCACCTGTTAATTTCAGCAACAGTAAGAGACCGTTAATTAACAGTATTATAATGGCAACTGTGCTGCCAGTTACTTACTGTTTTTTTACGGTGAAATTTTTAACAGTGTGACGTTGACACTAAAAGGGTCTTTGGTTTACTTCATTATTTGTAAAAAACATCTGCAAACTTAATAACAAATAATTGAATAACAGAATAACAGAATTATATTAGTGAATGTTTAAAACGGGGTCCCATATTAGATAAAAAGATAATATTCGTAACACAATTATACTTATCTGTGTGAGGCGACAAATATATCCCAAATAAACACTTAAAGCTTGAAAATAGTTTGTGGTCTTCTGCATGATCGCGGTGGTCTTAATGTTTCATTCAAATCATTTAATGTGTTATTTAATCCACAACGTTTTCCATTAACATTTATTTATCAATGCAATCTGAGGTTTTTCATACAATTTTGACTTTAACAAAAAGCTTTAAGATAATTTAATTTTCACAGGAAATTCCTTCTGATGTGGTGTTTGAATTTTAAACATTTCCACAAACGCTTTATTTTTGTCTGTAAAGATTTTTTACTATTGTTGAATTGTTTTGTTGTAAGAAAAAATGTGTATTCATCAAACAACATCACAACTCGAAGTTTGCTTATTTTAAAACAGCATTTGAATGGAAAATGTGAAACAACACATTTAATTTGAAATAAAAGTGTATCTGTTGACACCGTGTCCACACCGGATGTGGCGCGATGTGACAAGTGTCAATAACACAAATTAGAACTCATCGTGGATGAGTTTTGTACTATGCACCGAACCTTTTATATTAGACATTACCATTGTTGAGATTCATAAGTTGAAATTTGATATCTCTTGTGATTAAATAATATAAAACTTTTTTTGTACATAACGGTTATCAGCAACATCGGTGCTTGAAGCTTTTGACACAGTGCTCTACTTCGTCATCTGGTGGTCAATAAAAAATCCTTCACCGACTGTGTCAAAGATGTTTTGAACATAGAAATGTTATTATAAGCTTTATTTGTATATCTAATATATAATTTAATAACATACAGCATTAGAACTCAAAGTAACAACGAAAAATAAGCACATCCAGTTCTTAACATGAGTATTATGAATAATAATTTAATATATAGGAGGCACGGTGGCTTAGTAGTTAGCACGTTCGTATCACACCTCCAGGGTTGGGGTTCGATTCCCGCCTCCGACGTGTGCGCGTGCGTGCGTGCCACCACAGCTCAAGTACAAAAGCTTGTGTAAATTTACATGCGTCCTCTACTTATACTTTTACGTTTTAACTGTGGTTTACTTCCCACCGCTGCCTCGATTTCAACATGACTTGAGGCAAATACTTTCCAGTGTATCTAACCTGTAACATGCTTCCTGTTATACATGTTGTGTGAAATATTCCCGCACCGGAGCTCTTTTTAAACTGCAGGCTTATTAAAATAATGGGCAGGAAACTATAGAGATCTGTGTGTGTGTGTGTTTTCACATTATGGCTTATCTTAACTAAACTATGTTTTTTACAGCATCAACTACAACATCAATATTAATAAGAGGTATGAAGTGTTGATTGTGATCCATGTGTCCTGTTACATAAGTACATGAGTGAAACTCTCACTGAACTCATCTTGTGTTTGTTTCTCATGTGTAGTGTTTGAGAGTTTGATGGATTTAATGGTGTTCTTGTGTCTTCTAGTGATTCTAGTGATTGTTGAGGTGTCAGTGTTTGCTGCTCCTACTGTCATTCTTCTTCAGATCATCTGTGCAGGAAGAGCGCGTGAGTTTTCATCATCATCATCATTCACATTCACCTGAAACAATCCAGAAAACAAACAGCAGAACTTCATCACTTTTATTGACTTTTATCTTCTCAGAAAACAGAAGAAGGACTCAG
The DNA here is from genome assembly GCF_015846415.1 of Triplophysa dalaica. Taxonomy (NCBI): domain Eukaryota; kingdom Metazoa; phylum Chordata; class Actinopteri; order Cypriniformes; family Nemacheilidae; genus Triplophysa; species Triplophysa dalaica. Next base: position 21,841,930 of record NC_079546.1, on the reverse strand, counting down.
AACGCTCATCCAGAAGACACAGTGATGTCAGCAGTTTGGGAATAAAATCTCAAGGGCACCTCAGTCGTTACCCGTCAGCCCTAAGAATTGAACCTGCAACCTTCTGGTCACAAGTCAGACTCTCTAAACATTAAACCACAACTGTCTATAATATCTTCTTTTCTATATTAATGTGATAGTTCATCCCCAAATGAAACATCTTTCATCATTTACTCACATTCAATAACCTGTATATTTTTCCTTTCTACACAAAAGAAGATATTTTGAAGAATGTGGGGAAGTAAACAGTTCTGGGTCACCATTGACTATAGTAATCTTTTGTTTGGTTAAACACATTCTTCCAAATTCTTTCTTTGTGTTCAGCAGAACAAAGTATTTTACACAGATTTGAAACATCTTGAGGGCGAGTAAATGATGACAGAATGTTCCTTCTTTCATGAACTATTACTTTAAATATGTCAACAGAGTCTGACGGTTTGTGTAACTGCATGTGTGTTATTGCATTTTTGTAACGTAGTTAAATTGTGTGTTGATTTATATCTGGCTTTTGATTTTGCATAATAGCTGAATAAAATGTCTGATAATGATCTCTGTCACGGACTCAGATGCTCTGTTAGCCACGCCCCCAGCACCAGACCTCACCGCACACTTCAACATACTATGATGACACACAAACTGTTCCTCATTCACTCATTTCCAGACTCAATAGCTGTGTCCCAATTCATAGTAAACAGTGCACAGTAAACACGGCTCTGTAAACTCTTATGGGGATTTATTAACTTTGTGGAGACTTCCAGAAAGCCTACAAACGTATATTAAAGACAAACAATGTGGAAATAATATTTAACTGAATATTAAAGACAAACAATGTGGAACGAATATTTAACAGAAGATAAATAAATACACAAATACTTTAAGAGAACAGATGTATATAAACAACAGAATTACACTTTACTGCAGCGGCTTTTGACAATGTTGTGTTTCCAAAGAACATCTCAACTCACGCTTCATTGATTTAACCTCGAGTAGATGCAGACACATGCTGAATGAGCACTTTACAGCAATAACAACAGCTTTAAACAACGCTTCAAGTGCAGAAATACATAAGAAACTTCATTTACACGCAGCTCATCTGAAGAGAAAGAGTCAGAGACTCACAAGCGTCTGTCTGCTCCCGCTCAGTGTTTGAGCTGCCCATCACATCCACCAATGATAAATAAACAACAATAATACATAAAACTATTTATAATTACACATAGGATAAGATGTATACCATATTTATCAATCATGGAGGCTTGTTAAACAACTGAAATTGTATTGTAGTTTTGCATTTTCTGTTGTTTCACATCACGTACCACTAGTTGTATAACCACAGTTTGAGGAGACGTGTGAAACCTTGAAGCAAATAAAATTGTAATCTACAGTGATCAGACACACACAGACATCAAGAATATGTGTCTGAATCTCAACAGTGGTGACAATCAACAGACTAATTCAGATTAACAGATCAACTGCAACACAGGCTGGTATTCATGGATGAGTTTTGTTCTATGATGTTACCCAGCATGCATTGCATTATGAAGTTTTCTTTAGTTTGATTGTCACCATTGTTGAGATTCATACACTGATTCTACATGTCTGTGTGATTCTAAACAGTGGTTTGTGATGCTGTACAATTAAAGTAAATGCAGGACCAGTATTGCTGATATTGATACCAATACTTTTAGAAGAATTCACCTGAATTTACATTTACTTTCCTCTGGATGTAATGTCATCATTTATCAGATGAATTCAACATTAATTTGCTAAATCTCAATACATTTTCATGAACACTAAAATATTTTGTGATTTGTACTCTTAATGTGCCTATAGGCTGTAATCATGCAGATGTTTAAACACGGGATATGATTTAAACCAAATAAATACATTCATTTATTAATTTATTCTTGTAATATAATTTGCAATCATGAATTTAACAGATTAACAGAACAACTGAAAACCGACATTTCATAATGAACAACCGTTGGTCTGATGAATGTTTGGAGACTTATCATTTTGACTGAGGTCAGTCAGAGTTTCATAACTATACACAGTCTGGCTGTATGTGTTTGTTAGTCTATGAGCACTGACTGTGTACTTCTGACTGTGTACGGCAGGGGTCTTCAACTACTTTTCTTTGAGGACCAGATTCCAAAAGTATAAATAGGATGCGGGCCAGTTTCCATTTCATAATTTCTTTTCTTTTGTATTTCCGTTATTTATTTCATTTGTTCCATTTACACTGGTTTTGTTGCTTTAACTTACAGGTCATATATTAAAGTATGCACACAAATATTGCATCCAGTATATAACTATTCATGATATTTAATCAAAGGGAAAGTGTCTTCATTTACTGAATGAAATTGCTGTAAATTTACTCACCCACAGTCCCCCGATACTTCCAAGATATGTGTGGTATTGTTTTTTATGAAGATATTGAATTAATGGAAGTTAATTAAATTAAAAAATGCTCATAAATTCAGCACAAAAAAAATTGTGTTGTACCCATAAATAGTCAATGCAAAGCACCTCATGAATGCTTATTCGTATTTAATAAGTCCGGCATCCAACCCCCTTGTTAAGTCTGACGTCACGCACCATTATGGACGTGTAATGTTTCTGGTTCAACCGCTATCTGATGTCATAGAAAAAAAAATAATAATAATGTAAACCCTGATCACATCCTTTATCTCCGTAATAAAATCACAAATGGCCATACATGAGATTCACTGAGATTTCCATATTAATAATCGTTATAATTATGATAATAATTATATTAAAGGCAAAGAAGATCTCTGCAACATTTATATGTTTACAGCATTCAGACTGATCGTGAACACCTCATTAAAATCACATCATTAATTGACGTTTCCTTCATCTGATATCAAATTTAAAGACATCATTGTTAAAGACGAATGTTTCGTCATTCAAGTTTTGTTATGAACTTAGTTAGAATCGATAAAGAGGACATTTAGAGAAACGTTTGTGCGAGAGTTTATTGTGTGTATTTCCAAACTTTGACATTTGATGATTATGCACAGTAAGGAAAATATATTTAGCTTTTTTATTTACAATGTGTATAATTTATTGCATTTCTGTCAATAGATCCTCCATAAAACCCAATATTGTTCTGTTTATATTTCCGTTTTCAAGAAAATGATTTATTGTTTCTTACAACAAATGGCACTGATTTAAATGACAAACAAATGCAAAATATTACACATGGTATTGTCAATCAACCTCTGTTGTAAAGTTGTTTTATTTATGTATATTTTTTGTTGGCACAATTATATTGTGAACCATCATAAATTCAAAAATTTAACATTCAGATACAAAGCTTTACACATTGTTCACACTGACCAGAGAACAGCAGCACTAGAATGTTTTTTTTTCCATTGCTGATGGCTTTACAGAAGCTGAAATGATGAAAATATCTCAGTGAATCATAACAAACACTTTAAAATGAATAAAGTGACTCAAAGTGAAGAAACTCTTTTGTATTATATGATGAAAACTCAAGTTTACCTGTGTGACCGGGCCAGAGGGGAGGTTATTGATTCAATCCTTCATAGAACCTCACGCTACCACAATTTCCTCACAATAATATAACATACAAATAGTCATTTAAACAGTCACCACTTCACACATACCACACATTGGCCCACTAGACAAACATGTCAAGGACAAAAGGAACTCCAGCATGAAAACCCCAGAAAAATAATAAATATACAAAATAATAAACAAAAACGAAAGAATCTCAATCGAGTTTCAGTAACTTCAAACCAACCTCCACAAAGTAAAACATAAAAGAAAAAAATGATTCATAAATGAAAACCCTCCCAACAAGTAATATCTAGGAACACGATGGAAGATGGAAAACCAGAGGAAATTGAATCTGTAGTAATCATGTGCGATATAATAACCGCAAATAATATATAAATAAAAACGACCAAACTATATATATATTCCAAATAAAAAAAAATACAATTTTAAAACAACACAATATAATCCACATTCACACAAAACTACAAATGAATGCCCGTAACTACACAAGTAACCGTCCACAGTCACAGAGAAAGAAACACATTTGTGTTAAAAGCCTCCTCAGAGGACTCTTACGTTGAAATCGTTGCTATGGTAACAGTTGGGCTCTATCCGGTAGTCAGTGTTGCTGTAGCGGATCTATTGTACTGCGGCAGTCGGCTGGGGCAGAAGTTTATAGTTCATATTTAAGTTTATATTTTGATTATCTGATGGTTTTGCACAAGTGATTATTCTGAAGGTATTAATCATTGAAGAAGAAGTAAGTCAATTTATTATTATGTCTTCTTGGTGATGTTATATTATTTACTTTCGTTTCGCATGGTCATGTGCTGATCGGTTTATATATATTTCTCTCTTTCGGGAATATAATTGAAAGTGTTGTTAATTCAGTTCATTATACAGATGTTTACAGTGAATAATATTGATATTACAGATAAATACTGTAATGGTTGCGTTCTGTTATATATTCTGTTCATTATGTATAACTCGCATGTTATTTATGATAAATGTGAAACTATAGCTTCAGTGCATTAAACTGTAAGATATTGTTACTCAGATAATCTTTTGATAACTCCTGATAATAGAACTGTGCACATAACAGTATCATTTATTACAACTGCACTGATTTAAATGTGGACACATTATTAAGACCCAGTTAGTTTATTCATTATTTATTGTACTTTTATTCATGGACTAAATGGAGACCTCTGCCTGTGAGGATACAGTTTGATTGTTGATATCTCTGACATTCATCTGACTTCAATACACCACATAACACCCACAAACCTGTCTCTTCATTATTTGTGCTCTGACCGGCACCCAGTGGGGTTTACTCAACTTCATGACATCAAATCCTAACCTCTGTAACAACATTTCTCCACACACACACACACACACACACACACACCTGTACACAGATTTTATTTTTGCTCATTTTATGATCAGCAGTGTTTATGGATTTTTGCAAATAAAATCTCAATGTTGTACCTTTTGCAGTGCTGTTTAGTGTGTCATGTTTAGATGTCTTTCCACTCTACATCACAGCATGGAGCCTCCACTTTGCATTCTACCAACAGCCTAACAATATGGCTTGCCCTTGGTGTCAAAGGTTATGGTATGATGAATGAATAAATACAAACATTACTTCTTCCTCTTAAACAACCTAAACTAATTCTGCTTGCAGACCTGTAAATTTGTAGATGATATGTTTTATTTAAGAAACATTGTTTTGTACTGTACACGCACCCACTTGAAGACACATGCATTTGCATTTCAATTGTGAGCACAATTTTTGTTTCGTGTAATTGTACAGATTATAGGGTATACATGTGAGCTTATCTTTAATATTTAATATAAGATAATGTAATAATAATATGGAATTTAACATGAGTAAAATTATCTTATTGGTTTCACATGTGTGTCACACGTGATCCCATGGGTTTCACATAGGAATATGCTTGGGTTTCACATGGTAATGCACATGTGTCATATATGATTTTATGGGTTTCACATGGTAATTTATATGAGTGATCACATGTAATTCCATGGGTTTCACATCAGAATACACATGTGTCCTATGTGATCTTATGGGTTTCACAAATGAATGTGCATGTGTTTCGCATGTGATCCCATGGGTTTCACATGGATTTCACACAACTTTCACACAAAATCTGTTCCAAAAACACATATTTCCCATGTGCATTTCACAAGGGATTTTAACATGTTTCCACACATGAAATTTCACATGTGAAACTCATGTGACTTTTCCGTAAGGGCAGGGCCCCCCTTATACTAAATGTGTTAACAGAGCTTCACTGACAAAACATTTTTTGGACATAAATCAAATACTTAAACTGTGGACCAGCTTAATAAAATACTTCAACTTTGTACCAACTTTAAAATAATACTGTAACTGCAAATTTTAATACTTTTTCTGTAGTTTGGTTTTATTGCTCCCACACACACACGAAAATGGCTTAGTTTTGCGGACGAGGAGGTCAAACACATCAGCGACAACCCCAAAGGTGTATAAATATATAACTAGAGCAGTTGAGGTACAGCAGGCAGCAGCAGTGCCAGTGACATTTGTCAGGTTTTAAAGAACACTCTGGAATTCTTCCCCAATTTGCATGTGTACTGTACGTCCTTCCAACTATTCCAGCATCCCTGGCTTCTGCAGAGTTGTCTTTTAGCACCTTGAGACGCCTAAGACACACTCATTACGATGACAGACAACAGGCTTACTGGACTTGCCCCTATGAACATTTATCACAAGATTAAAATCAACAGAAAGTGCTTAAACTATTTGATGCGACCAGGAGGAGGAGAGTAATCTTCAAATAGGGGAGCAAAGTTATTCTATATTTGCGAGTGCAAGCACTGTATAGTCGGTGGGGGTAGTTCTTTGCATACCTTGAGATAAAATCCTACAGGCGGACTTCAGTATTTCTAAAATCCTGTGTACGGCCATGCTTATATCAGTGATATAGGTTTTCAATCATAAAATGATGGCATCAAAGAAACATTAAAAGTATGCACATCCAAAGCATCTTAGCCAGGTGCAAGATCAAAAATATACATCAAATAATGTAGTGTGCATTTACAGTATATGATGCTGTCCTATGACCGGCTTGCCTCATGAGCTCCAGCCCAACTAAATTAGTGAAATGACTCATCCTACACGCTTTGCATATCTCGATGTCATTCTTTGACTTGTATGTAAAATTATAGCAAAAGAGTAATTGGACTGTCCAACGTAACAAAGACATATGTGTAATTGAATAAATATGCAAAACAGCCTGACCACAAATATTCAAAAACAAACGGTGAAGAGTTAGCCGTTTACTGTGTATTAAGCCGTTTTATTATTAACTGTGTATTTAAGCAGACATACCACAGTCTGTTATAACCGTCGTATGAAACATTTAAACTGGATCATGTTTCTGATTTTCCTGTTCAGCTGTACTGCGCTGAGAGCTTTTGATGTTCAGGCAAAAGTGGTCATGAAATTTGATGAATGTCCAAATTTTTTCTACATGAACATGGAACCGCAAGGAATAGATCAAAATTCCAAGAAAATTTGTCAGAAAATGGAAAACAAACCTTTTGCATTTGCTACTCTCTATTCGACTTTTCACAAAATTCCCCTGTACAGTGCCTATTCATTTGATTCCAAATCCTTTCAAACAGATGGAACAACAAAAAGATGCGACCAATGGCACATTGAGCCACAGGTAACAGTAAGTTTTACTATTTAACAAATATATAAAATGTAAAACTCCGTTTTTCTAAATTATTTACATTTTAAACTGTTGTAATTGCAGATACATATGTAATACACTGTTAATGGATACACATTGATTTTATGAACACAGTGACATCTTAAATGTTCTCTGAAAAGAAGCTTGTGCATATTAACCGAATATATGTGTAACAACTGTGGTAAAGTTATATTTCTTTTGTAGATTTCTGGACCAAACACTGATCACATGATCCGTGAGAGCAAAGCTGAAAAGTTTGTCAATAAATATAAAGGAAGTCAAGCCATCACCGCTGACTACGAACACACGGGATATGATCGCGGACACCTGAACCCCAACGGTATCCAACGTGACGATGCCCGTCAGGCGACATTCACTCTGACCAACGCTGTGCCGATGGATGCTTGCTTCAACCGCATTCACTGGAAGATCTGGGAGGGTTATTTGCAAAGTTTTTTACAGAAAAAAATTGGTGATAAAAGTGATAAAGACGCGACAGCTTACATTGTCACAGGTACTGTACCCGGTAATAAGAAAATACCACAAGAGGACGACTGTGCTGTACCCAGTAATGAGGAAATACCACCAATGGACAAATTTAAACGGGTAACAGTTCCTTCTCACATCTGGACGGCTGTCTGTTATAAACATCACACAGATGACAAAAAGTCTTTTTCCTTTGGCTATTTAGGAGAAAACAAGCCAGAATTCAACATAAAGATCATGAGCGTTTCAGAGATGAATAAGGAGCTAAGTGTACTGTATGAATCCTCAGAAACTTCTTTTCAAATCTTTCATGGAAACTGTTTTAGTGACCAACCTTCATCTGAGGAGGCTGAAAACATTTTTTTTGGTCGAATTAAATTGCCAGAGTACCGGAACACTTGTAAAAGGGCCTGTAGTGACAGTGACACCACGCCTGCAAAGAAACATAGATTCAGTCGAGACATAACACACACATTGTTTTAAAACAAGAGGTGAGGAGTCAGATCATCCTTGTGCCACGTACAGAAATATATTAGTAGTGAAGCTTCTAGGAATCATGCAGCTATCCGATGTCAGTCAGTGAACAGTCTTAAAGAGTTTGTTATCAATGTTTATCTTTCAATACTGATCTATGCATGTGATTCATGTGTGTTTCATTGTAATCTGCTTGTATAATCTGACAAATAAAGCATAATAAAATGCCCTTTCCCTTTTTTGATTGAATCTCAAACCTAAATCAGATTAGTCTCATCCACAGGTGGAAAAATAAACAATAATGAACTTTCTAGTGTTTAATGTGGAATTATTCATTCAGTTTACGATATAGTTCCCACAGGGGCTGTATGGATCACAGTATATTATGTCTCTCTCTCACACACAGATGATCACCCTTCATAGTAGATTAGGAAACATTATTTTTATACATTTATTTGTTCTGTTGAACACCAAATGAGATGTTTTGAAGAGTGTAGCAAAGCAAACCTTTTCCTACTATGACAGTCAAAGATGTGCCAGAACTGAAAATTGTGAACATTCTTCAAAATATCTTTCTGTGTGTTATCAGAACAAAGTAATTAATACAGGTTTGAAACAACATGATGGTGAGTAAATGATGACAGAATTTTTAAATAAATGTTCTTCTTGGTGAATTTGACTGTAAAGGTTTCAAACCATAACATCTCTATTTTCTTTAAATCATTGAAACTGTCTGATAAATGATTCTTGTATCAGTATTAATTGGAGTTAATTTTTTTTTGAGCAACAATACGTTAAATGAAGCTTTAGATTTGATGACGCTTGTGTTCATATATGCCATGTTTGGTTAGATTAAAACGAACTCTGGTGCGATTACTCTGTTAGTGGGGTTTAATTGTGTCAGTGTTCACCCGCTTCGAGTGTTATCAGTCGATTGAATAGGTGTTGTCAGTGGTTATCAGCTGATTCATATTGGCCAGATGGGGCTGCTGCGTCTACTGGTGGGCTCAGAAGGCTGTTATCATCCATCCAAATGGCAAACCACATTTTCAAATACAAGAGAAGACTCCAGATCCAGACCCAGAGGAATCCAGCTCATCGGTGATCAAACATCTACTCGATAACGTGGTGACGTTGCGCTTTTCCCGCTTGATATTTTCACTCCCGCGTCATATTTCACTCACTTTCAGGTTAGACCATTTAAATGATAAACTGGACACTTAAGCTGTAAATAATTTGTCAATAAGTGAAACAAACGCAGAAAATGTGTTTTAATTGGCGTGACATGAGTATTGACATGACATAACGATATAAATTACTTCGTAGCCTGCGTTATACTAGTTACATGCTTTACGCAAGCATTAAAGTTTACTGTCTGAAGTTCAGTTTAAATTGCTCTGTAACTGTTCTATACTGTAAGACAGTTTACTGCATTTAATAATGTTAACGCTTCACTGAAGCTAACGTTTTATTATACTCGTATTGCGTGAAGTATTCAAACCCAAGACGTAATTTTATAGCAAATAAAGTTCTATGGGTTTAAGTGTGTATGTCTGTCTGTCTTTCTAATAGAGTCACCGAATACATAGACCTCATCTGTATCCCATGTTCACTGGTGTGTTTAAGTCTTTTAGGCTGTGATAAGATGTATGGGTTGCTGCTTGCTTTACACTGTAAAAAAGTAATACCTAGATCTAACTTATAAAAATTGAGGCAAGTGGCTGCATTGGACTTTTTAAGTTGAATCAACTTGTAGCCTTTTTTAAGTATAATAAACACTTTAATATTACTTAATACAAACGCAACAAAATCAAGTTGAGCTAACCCAGATAGCACATTTTTGCGGCCCAAATCTGGCCCACACCTTACTCCCCATACTTTACTAATCTGGCCCACATATGGCGTGGAATGATGGCCCTTGTGCGGTCCGCTCCAGATTTGGGCCACAGGCATGCCAAAGCTATGCCACATGTCAAACATCAAAACAAATAAAGCAGAACTGAACCAAATATAAACAACAGTTCATTTCAATTCTGGCCCAGATTATCCCAAAACCATCACCTTTCTGTGCTCCAGTTTGACAGAATTTGTATTGAGTTTCATTATTATTATAGTGATGATTGAGTTATTAGTGATGAACATCTGCTGTTAACAAACAGCGTCACTGCTGAAAAATATTTACCCAGAGAAACATAACAACTACAACCTGAAATACAGCCTGAAATACAACCCAGCTAACAAAAAAAATTTATAAGAACGTTCCTTAGAGGTTTTTCACTTGTCTGAATACGAAAAAAATGTTTTAAGCGTTTTAAGAAAGTTACCGTCATGGTGATCAGTGTTTCCTTGAGTTGGGATCTTGACCCCTGAGCAAATGTATGTTCGAACTGCTGAAAGTGCTCATAAAGTGCAATTGTCACGGCAGAGCAAATATGAACCTAACCAAATGGTATTGGTGAAACCTCTGTGATGTTATAGCTTGATTCAGAACTCATTTAGGTTGAGTGCTATGCTAAAGATCCTGAAAGGACATTGTAAAATCAGGAAATTTTACTGTTTTTAGATATCTAGAAAGATTTGTGAAAAACGGATGTATTTTTATCAAACAACATTTTAGAATCACACAGATATCAAGAATCAATGTATGAATCTCAGCAATGGTGAGAAACAATCAACTAACTCAGATAAGCGGATCAACCACAATGCATGCTGGGAATCAATCATTAGTTTTGTGCTATGATGTTACCCAGCATGCATCACAGCATGAAGTTTTCTTTTGTTTATTCTCACCATTGTTGAGATTCATAAACTGATTCTTCATGTCTGTGTGTCTAAATTCGGAGTATTTTCTTTTTTCAAAGAAGCTTTGGAGACTGAAAAATGTAATCAAACTCCCAGATATTTTAATGTAATTTCCAGATCAGCAGCACAGTCATTTATTTAAATGTAAACATGGTAGATATCTCACTGACCACCAACCAACACCATTGATCAGAGCATCATTTCAATTTCTTTGACAAATGTACTTTATAAGTACATCTATGTTCAAGAGTAAATGTCAAGGGTCACGAGCCCAACTCAAGGAAACACTGATCACCATGATGGTGACTTTTGTCAGCTGGAAATTATCTTAAAACATAAAAAACTGACATTTTGAATATTTTAATAGGAACGTTCTTATAACAAACTTTTGTTAGCTGGGTTGTATTTCAGGTTGTAGTTGTTGTATTCCTCTCGGCAAATATATTTATATTTTGTGTACGTGTGTGGCCACATTTATTGCCTGTTTTGTAGTCGCTGTAAAAGTGACACTGGTTGACATTGAATAAATGTTATTGTCTTCGATCTATCTTCCCATCTTTTTCTTCTTCAATTGAATTTGTAGTTGTCATTGACAATGTCTGTTTATGTAAAGTTAATTACCGTAGTGCTTAGAATATAGACATTTAGATGTATTTGTTGATGTTATAGCCAGGACTCAATTAAAATGTTTATTCACATATGATTAGTTTAATTTTACTAAGAAAAATTAATGTTCATAATACCTAAATAAAATGATTACAGGTTACTTGTAGCAACCCATAAATAAGTCCCCTCTACCAATAAAAGTAGGTTTATCTAACTTAGGAACACTGGTACTATTAGTTAGCTCAACTTGATTTTGTTGCGTTTGTATTAAGTAATATTAAAGTGTTTATTATACTTAAAAAAGGCTGCAAGTTGATTCAACTTAAAAAGTCCAATGCAGCCACTTGCCTCACTTTTTATAAGTTAGATCTAGGTATTACTTTTTACAGTGTGCTCTAATAAATTGTTTTCGTCAATTAATTTTTAGAACATTTCTTGTACACAATAACCACATAAAAAGAAGTACCCAAATAAATTGAATTAGTTTTACCTAAAATATATTGTTTTATAAAAAACGGATATATTTTAAGTAAAGAGGAAGTATATTGGTACGTTTTAGTATTAAACAAATAAAATTAAGTAGATTAAAACCATTTAAATTAAATAAAACCTGCTTTGTGAGTGAAACACTTTTAACAGTATTGTGCACTTCTGGGTTTTCTTTGCAAACAAGGTGGAGTTTTATTCAACTCCGGTCCTGGAGGGCTAGTGATCTGCATAGTTTAGTTCCAACCCAAATCCAACACCCCTGCTCATCATTTTCTAGTCATCATGAACAAAGCCATTTTAGAATGAAAGCCTTTAGCAAAAACTCCATATCGGCTAATGCTACTGCGGGGGCTTCAGCGGTACGCAGGGAAGGAGACCAGAGGCTGTTTTTTTATGGACGTCAATGGATGGTTACGACAACAAGCAGGACTCACTTACAGCATCATCATAGAATTTAACAGTAATATTGAACAATGACTTTTAGGTTTCAGCAGTTATGTGAAAACTTGAATATATATTTAAAATATATTTCTTCTGTTGAATGAATCTAAAATGTTTCAATGAATTCATTTGAACTGTAATGACTTGTGACTGTTGGTGTAAAAGCAGTCGGGGTTTATCAGCGGCGGAGTCTGAGGTGCGGTCCAGACTTGCTGAGGGTCTGCTCCAGAGGTCTTTTCTCATGATGGCAAATTTTTTAAGGGGGTCATATACGAGATGCAGTTGTGTTGGGGTTGTGCAGACAAGAGACGAAGGAGATCTTGCACTTAAAACATTGGTAAGATATAGGCTTCTGATACATTTTGTTTACATTCACTTGGATGTAGTGACTGCGTGAGTTATTTTGAGCAAGACGTGAGTGGGAACGGCACGCTATGTAGAGAACTTATGCACACTGAATACATGATATAGACATGTTGTAGTTAACCAGCAGTCACTATTGGAAGTGCCGTTTATACTTTCTATTCTCCAGTAAGCTTACGGTCGGCTGAATGCCGCTCACTAAACAGTACAGATGCTGACAAAAGTGCAACGCTCGAATGCAGCAGTGGTGACGTGAAGTCAGAAGATCAAACTAAATATATTTTTTAAATATAGAGAGCACTCCATCCAGGGTGTATCCTGCCTTGATGCCCAATGACTCCTGAGACAGGCACAGGCTCCCCGTGACCCGAGGTCATTCGGATAAAGCGGTAGAAAATGGATGGATGGAAATATAGAGAGATTGTACTCACCCGGCTTCTGCTCCTGCAGTTAATGTGTGAACTAATGTTTACACTTAAAGAGAAAAGTTATAACATTACATGCCGTTTGACAATTTGGGGCCAGCATTATGTTTACTGTTGTATATGATGCACATGTTAAAAAAGGACTGAGAAAGAATGTGTATATGTCCTTTCACCATGAACCCATAAAGTATGACACACATGATTTGATTGTTCAGAGAAAACAGGAGAAAAAGGAGGAGAGGAAGAACAAGCGTAGAACCAAGCCTTCTGAAATCAATGAGCGATATGATTTCCAAAGCTACACAAATGATAAGGTTGATTCGTCACCAAGAACATATCAATAAAAGTGTACTTAAATATGAAGAGATAATAACCTTTGCTCTAGATTAGAAGTGACCACAGCCGAGGTTGATTCTTTGCACTGTAAAAAATGTTCCGTAATTTTTACGGAAAAATACCGGCAGCTGTGGTTACCAGTAAAATTCCGTAAAAAATACAGGAAAAGAATGTTAACAGCTTTGCAGTTTAAAACTTCAGGGCACAAACTTCAAACTGTGTATGAACTTAATACATTTGAGTCTTTTATATCAACAACATTTCTTTATAGAAAATGAAAACTTGGTCCAAATGCATAAAAGTGAAAACATAACATTTACTTAATTTATTTCTTTGTAATTCATTATTAAAGTCACTTTTAAACAAAGCAACATGCAAGCTTGACATCAGAATATCTTTGCCTGACCGTGAGTTAAACACAGACTCCACTCTTCATCTTAGTGGTGACCCACAAAACATTTAATATCAGAAAAGAAAAGAGAAAATACAAATTCCGTAGTTTTTACGGAAAAATACCGGCAGCTGTGGTTGCCAGTAAACTACCGTAAAATTACGGGAACATCCTGTTTTTATTCATCCAATCAATTCACAGTCGAAAACATGAGCCACACCCACTATTCATCTTGTAAATACGTCAGAATACTGGAGACGATCATCACTTCTGCTTCACAGGGACTGCAGCATAACAGCCATGACTTGATGCTTTATTGGTTTATTTAAAGTCACCGTTTTTGTGATCAGTGTTTGCTTTAGTTGGCCTCTTTCAGCCGTCATAAATAAGTTTACAGTTATCTTTGGGCTGCTGTGACATTGTTTTATATAAAACACAGTCTTGTAGCAAATCACATCAAATGAAAGTGTGATTAGGTATTTACTCTTTATCTGGGATGTTGTTTAATTACTAATTGTATTTTATTTACAAATGCCTCAATGAATCTATTTTTAAAATTCACATTTCATGCAACATTCAATCTAAAAAGTATTTGAACCGTTAAAAAGCTTGCATTTCGTCTTTGACTCAGACATCAAGAATCAGTGTATGAATCTCAACAGTGGTGACTAACAAATGAAAAGCTTACAGCCGCAATGCATGCTGGGAGTCATTGATGAGTTTTGTGCTTTGATGATACCCAGAATGCATTGCGTTTATCTTTAGAGGTTTTTTCTGTTGTCACCATTGTTGAGACAAACTGTTATATTCTAAATATCTGCTAGAACATTTATTATGTCTTAGATGTGCTGTTAAAGACATTCAGTATATTAATTAATTTCATTCAATATCCTAAATGAGGACAACAAGTAACTTTAAAGCACTAGCTAAACTCTTGAACATGTACTTAACCACCAACACAAATAATTTAATGAGTTAGCTTTACCTGAGCTTTCCAAACCACCTGAGTCAATGTGTTTCAACTCATAGATGTCAAAACTGGGGAAAGACTTCTTCCCATGGAAAGCAAAGGGTCAAGACCACAACTAAAGCAAACACTCATCACCATGTAAACTTGTGTTCATTTTCAATTAGAACTTTTGTAGACGTGCAACAGAAATAAAGTGACAGTGGTGTCTGTAAGTGAAGGTGATAAAAGTGTTTGGGTGTTTGAAAGAAACTCCTTGTGAAATCTTTGGAATTTCACTGTTCATTTCCCAGAGAATTTGACAATGTTATCCGTATTTTTATGGACGTTTTTTGACAACAGTTTTCTCTGTGAAAACTACAGAATTGTACTGTTAATTTCACAGCATTTTTTACAGGGTTTTTCCGTAAAAATAATGGAATTTTTGCTGTTAATTTTACAGACAATTTTACAGTGTTTTTCCGTATTTTTTACGGACACTTTCTGATAACAGGTTTTTTGTGTGAAAACAACAGGATTTTACCGTTAATTTCACGGGCATTTTTTACAGTGACACACACAGTGCCCACTGTTTGGGATCTGTTCTGAAAGCACAGAACTCTTGTGAGCTCAGTCACTGGTATTCCAGTAGAGGAGGTCTGACCGTCTGTACGCTCATAATTAGCTGAAAGGATTTTAATAGTTCCCTCGACTGTTGATAAAAAGTCACATTACAGACAAATGTGTTTGACAAATCTTTATTATCTCCAGAGGCGGACAATCCAGGGGCCAAAGAGTAAAAGTCCTGCCATATTTTTGTTTCACCCATGAACTCAGCAGCTGATTTCATCAGCGGAGGAACCAAAACATTCCTTTCAAGTCACAAGCAAGTCTCAAGTCCTCAAAGAGTTAAAGTTAATGAGATAATTAAGTGAGTAATTAAATGATGATTGAGTGATGAACACCTGCTGTTAACAATCAACATCACTGAAGAAAAGAGAAACACAAGCACTACAACTGACTTCAGCCACAGCCTTGGATGACATCAGCTGAAAAAAAAAAACATTTTCACCATAATTGTGGTCAGTGTTCGCTTTAGTTGTGCTCTTGAGTCGTTCAGTAATAGGTTGTGGGTCTTTTTCTGTCTCTTCACTCAACCGAATGCTGGTATGTCGTGAGCGCACTGGTGTTCTCACAGACTCCCCACTTATGGTTATAAAGCACTTTAGGTGTACAGGAATACACAACCGAGCGTTATATAAATGGCTTATTTATACAAAGATACTTGCTTCTTAAATAATTACAATATTTTTTTCATGGCAAACATTTGTTCAATGCTGAATCAAATCTTGAAGGAACAGAATAGTTTGTATTTCTGGTTTAAATCTCTCTAGGTTTATGATCTGCATTTGGATATAAAAACCTCCTAAATCAATGGCACAATAAAGCTTCAATATTGGGATCAGTCTTTTAGACATGAACATTTATCATATGAAC
Organism: Triplophysa dalaica; assembly: GCF_015846415.1. NCBI lineage: Eukaryota > Metazoa > Chordata > Actinopteri > Cypriniformes > Nemacheilidae > Triplophysa > Triplophysa dalaica. The sequence continues at coordinate 21,825,331 of NC_079546.1, read as the reverse complement.
CTCAACAGTGGTGACAATTATAAGTCATACTGCATTGCCTGATGGGAGTTTTTCATGCATTGCAGCTTGAAGCATTTTGTTGAGCGTCACCATTGTTGAGCCTCATATGCTGGTTCTTGATGTCTGTCTAGAAGTTTTAATTTAGCATGTGTTTTTTTGCTATTGAATTTTCTCACTGATACTTTTAGATAAACAGTTTGTTTAAACACAGAGTGTAAAAGGTTCATTATGCTAAACATTAACATGATTATGATCTAAAAGAAATATCTCGCCTGTAAACATTTCAGTGTTAGATCAACTCATCATATAAAATAAGTGAAGAATTACACACTTCACAGGACTGATCTCTCTGCTTTATAACAGTACATGAACTGATACAGTGCAAAATCTAACTATAGGGTCAAGAGTCCAACAAAAGCAAACACTGATCTCCATGATGGTGACATCATTTAACCAATAAAACGTCAACATCTCAATTACAGCAGGTGTTCATCACTAATGCTCAATCATCATTAAATTACTCACTTAATGATCTCATTAACATTAACTCTTTGAGGACTTGAGACTTGCTTGTGACTTGAAAGGAACGTTTTGGTTCCTCCGCTGATGAAATCAGCTGCTGAGTTCATGGGTGAAACAAAAATATGGCAGGACTTTTACTCTTTGGCCCCAGGATTGTCCGCCTCTGATTATCTCATCATGTTATGTTCCCTTTAATTCATTGGACAGAATACAAATGAAACTTACCACAGCTGAGAATTAAAGTCTGTGATTGACAGATAATTAAATCCTTTGATGCACCTAAAGTCAGAGATGAGAAGTGAGACAGAGATGAGAAGTCATCTGCCCCAGATGTGTTGTGTCTTAACTGTGATGTTTATTATTGTTTTCTTATGATCATGTTTTGTGAAGTGAAGGTTTGCTGTCACTCACCATTGTAGCAGATGAACTGTGACGGCACATTACAGTCCTGCTGAAGCCATTTTCCATTTCTCATAACAGCAGAATTATTTGTGTCAGTTGATGGTTCAGTTTCCCAGTTCAGATATTTCACAGCATCACCCAGAGACCACTTCCATTTATAAACACCTGTTCTCTTTAGTCCAATCCAGACATACACCACACTGTTATACACAGTCTTCTTCAGCTCATTCATGTCATTGATGTTGTTGACTGTGGCCAGATCTGTGTAGTTCTCTCTGCAGTATGTCTGAGCTTCAGTCCAGTTCTTCTCAATGTTTATATAGTGATAGCGGCGCTGAATGCATTCAGATAATGAACAGAGAGCTGTGAAATAGAAAGAGAGAGTTTCTATTAAAACTAATTTACTCAGAACTGATCTTAGCAGGGATGGGTGTTCACCAACCAATCATCATTTACTGACACAACATTTGTATTGAAGAAGCAGATTTTGACAGATTTGAGCCTGTTAGTGTCTCAGAGAGATGAGCGCTCCAGTTGGTGACTCAGAATTAAATCACATTTTAATAGACATCAGACTTACACCATAAATATAATAGAGAAAACAACAGGAAATAATTCAGTCTGATGCAGTAAGATTTTTGAGTCGGCTGAATGATTGTTTTAATTTTTACCAAACTAAAATTTATTTGAATATGAACATTATTATGTGCTATTATACATAACATCACACTTTACACTTAGACGCGAACATTGAAATCGATAGGTTGAAATAACACATTATATTTTAGAGTGATATTTTTTGTGGTGTGGTAGATCACACCCTTGTCATAAAATTCAAGGATATATGTTGTAAATAAGTTGATTTTGGGCGGTTTTGTGTTAAGTATAAAATTGATTTGATATGTGGAAAAATGTCATTAACCAAACATTTATTTTCCCCACTAGGGCAGTAAATGGGGGACAAGAGCTGTTTGGTTACTGACATTCTTACAAATATCTTCCTTTGTGTTTATAAAAAATAAAGTGTTTTATACAGCCTTGGCACAACCTTAGGGTGAGTAAATGATGCTGGGGTCTATACTCTCTACTGTGTTATTAATGTCTGCATGTTTTGTGATATGCAGTGCTATGGCATCATATCTCAACTAACCAGTAGCAAACCCTCAGGGTCCTCAGATATGACCAAAGGGTATAAATAATAATATTTAAAAACTTTCAGGTATTATTTTTAATGAAGATTATTTGCTTTTCACTATTAGAACAGGTCTGTTCTGCCTGCTGCAGTTCTGCTCAGCTTATGACTGTAAAGTATAGCGGGAGTAATTTAAGAGCACAGATCAGTTTGCTCTCATGATGCTGTGATGTCATCCAATGAACAGTCTCTGCTATGAGGTAGAGGTCTAGCTATGAAAGAAATGATGATGACGGACTTTGTTTACAAGTCATTTGACCGTCAAATGTAAGTAATTTAGATATTTTTGGGCGGCGTGCTGTCTTTTTATCACGTTGTGTTGTAGGATAAAACGAGGCTAAAGGCACACCCTAAGGATTCTTTTTTTGCTTTTTACTACACCCATACTGTAAGATTGCAGAAAAAATATATATGTTTGTGTTAAACATTTATAGAGCAACAGATTTTATGTGAAAATAAATCCTAAATGGTTAATTGTGTTTATAAATTGTATTAATGTATGAGCATTGGGGTAAAAGGCACACAGTATATGCAATACTTAAGATGAAAGAATCTGGCTTTAATAATGTTCAAGCAAATACTTGTTAATTCTACTTGTTGTTTATTTGAAAGAATAAAATCATTATTTTTTGTTCAATAAATGTACTGACATTAATATTTCTTAATATCACAATACATCACAAATATTTAGAAAAAGTAAAGATTTTGAAAGCATTAAATATCTTATAATAATTTATTATAGATTTACAGTAGTAACAATAAGTGATATTGTAATGTCATATTTGAGAAATATAATGGTTTCATAATAAATATGGTGATTATCTCTGAGGTGGACACCCAAACGAATATGATATTTACCATCTGAATCTAACCATGTTGTGTCAATAAAGGGAAAGTTCATTCAGCTGTTAACTATCATGTTCATTTAGTGTGGGGGGATTAATGGAGTCAAAGGACCCTCGCTCAGAAATCAAAGTTTGTTACTGCATATAACAACATGTGTTCAGAAATCACTGACCAGACATCAAGAATCAGTGTATGAATCCAACAATAGTGACAATCAACAAATGTATGCCGGGTAATATCATAGTATAAAACTCATTCATGATTCCCAGCATGCATTGCGGTGAATCGGTTTATCTGAGTTTGATGATTGTCACCATTGTTGAGGTTTGTGTGATGAGTGTCGATGTCTAATTAGTGTGTCAACAAATCATGTTTTATTTTATTGTTCTAAAGTCATTTTACATTAATAAACTAGAACCTTGACATTAGTTATGAAAGCATTAACATTTATATTTTTGTTGTAATTTTATACTGGTTAAATCATTATCTTAAAATCAAGTATTCAAGACCACAAATGAAAACATGAAAACACTGATCACAATAATGTTTGTTTGTAGAAATTTTAACACGTTTTCTACTTTAATAGCGGGTGAAAAAGTGATATTGATTCAATGTAATTAACATTGACAAATCAACAATATTTAACATTGATTCAATGGTTACTTGCTGAATTCAGATCATTTAACTCAATTCATTTTAAACAATCTCAATCAATTCATTTACTTTCATTTGAAAACTAAAACTTGTCTTAAAAACCATTTTAACTTATTTTAACTTTACAGATGTCCCCAGTATTAGGCGTTCAGAAGATGTCATAAATAGACGTAGAAAAAACTTTCACTTTTGGCCCCTCAAGGGATATATTTTCACATCAACAAAGACCAATTTTGGATATGCCTTTGCTTGGGGGTGGGATACACGTAATAAAGTATTGACCCTTAAGAGAACAGTTATTAATGGTGTCAATTCTCCTGACATTTAAATCAAACATAGAACCAGAAACACAAACTCACCAATGACAAGCAGACTGAAATATAGAGTTTGAGCCATTTCTGAGGAAGAAACACATTGAAAAGCTCAAATGTACACTTCTGTTTGTTCACAATTTTGGCATCCAACATAAATTTGTTTGCAAATTTAAAATAGTGAGTATGACATAAACGTTTACTTAGTTTCTGTCATGTTTAAAAATCATTGAAGTTAAAAGTCAACATTTCTATCACTACTGTATCTCTTCAGAAAATCAGTTTCTCGATAAAGTTTCATTAAAAGTTATATTCAGATCAATTCACAAAAACAGAGTCATTTCAAAAGAATGATTTTAATATGAATGAGAATGTAAATAGTTCTTACTCTTCATCTCTTGTGTGTTTCTCTCCTGAATCTGCTGCTGTTTCTCTCTCTGTGTATGTTTATATGTCATTATATGAGATCTGATCTTCAGCACCTCCCATCATTTGGGTATTTCTCTAGAAATACTCATTTCCATAGTTTACATACTTTACATCCTGCTTATTTGTATACTTGCTCACCGACTTTCCTGTTGTCTATTATGTAATGAAAGAACTCAAACGAGAAGAAGCAAGGTGTGCGTTGCCTTATTTGCATAGTGTGATGTGTGTCAGCAAGTGAAGAAAAGATATCAGAAGACACAGCCGAGGTTGAGGTGATCTTTTATCATTTTACCGTGAGGAAAGAGATGTTTCTTTATTTAAAAGAGAAACTGGGTTCTACGGTCAGTACTCCATAGTGTCAAAGAAAGACGGAGGCCCTGAGAGCAAGTAACCATTGAATCAATGTTAAAATAGTTGATTTGTCATTGTTAAGGGCTGAGTTACCCAAATACTGAGGGACTAAAATTCTTTGTCCCTGTAAAGGAAGGACAACTTTTGTCTGCTATATGGGGATGCCCACGACACTACGTACACCACATTTGACTGCAGTCGTCATCGGATTCAAGCCATGGCACTTCTTGGATCCACTACTCTTTTCTTCGGCTCTGAAGGTGAAGTAGCGTTCTCTGCAGATTGATGATTATCACTGTGTTTTGAGTTGATCCTGCTTGCAAGAAATAAAATAGTTGATATTAAGTCAATTTTTGGTGTCCTCTCTCAGAAAATTTTCCAGAACAATGTCTCTCCATGACCGAGTGTGGACACCCCTGCTCTATTTAAATGTGTCCTCTGGAGGATCAGGATTGGGAAACACTGTTCAGAGCTAAACTGCATATACTGCAGAGCTGTGGCCCTCCAGGACCAGGATTGCTCACCTATGCCTTAAACTCTCATATTAAATCAGGCTTTTTAATCATCACTATTTCAACCCCAAAACTGCTTCAAAAATGTAAGCTTATACAAAAATAATAATATTCCAAATTTATTACGACCTGATTATCACATATCCAGTAGATTTGACTGCGGCATCTCAGGTTATCAGGATTTATCAGGACAAGATTCTGTGTTAATGTTGTCAGAATGCTGTTGTGTTGTGACGTTCATGAACTCTTCTGGCACCATAACAGGGAATCCACACAATATTAAAGAGATGTTTTTATGTTATTGTTCGGTGTGGTGAGCATAGCACGAAACAACTCAGGTTTGTGTCAAAAACCCCCGGAGGGCAGTTTATTAAGAGTGAAGTTGGGGAAAATCGTGCAGACAATCCCTCTGGGGTTTCCGGGTGCAATCCAGAGTGCCCAAGTGTGAGAATGTGGTGTCTGTTCCTCTGCCGGTCGTCTTGTCCTCTGAGCCTGTTTCAAAAGACAGCTATAGGTCACAAGCAGTCATAAGGTTAGCAAGTGGAAAGGAAGTCTCCCCTCTCGTTCCTTTCTCCAGTCTTTATATTGCTGGGAACGAGCTACAGGTGTTGACGACCGGCAGCTGTGAGCCCGTGATTGTGCGTTTCCCTGGCGACGCTGATTAGGCTCTAGGCGCCTCGTCACATTCGGTCAAGTTCAGTTAGTCACAGCACATAATATCCACTGATGAGTCTCACAGTCCACGTTTTATGCAAATGAGCTTTGTATGCAGGAACATTGAGAATACCGTGGAATTACTTTATTAAAGGTCACTTTTGTTAGTCGAGAGCTTCAGGCAATCTTCATTTGAATGAGGAGCAGAACAGAACTAAATGTACAAACACATCAATGTAAAGACCAAAAACAACATTTAGATGAGATTATTTTTGTCTTGATGACTCACTACACCCATGACTGATGTCGGCTCTGACTGGACACAAACAGAATTCACATTCAGTTATTATATTTACATAATTAAACCTGTTTGTTTGGTTTGTCTGCCAAGTCAACAATCTGATGTCACCATCAGCTTTCAGAATACTCACAATGAGGTCAAAATGTGACCTCACAGCAGACTCACTGTGTGCTCAAACTGTGATCTTAATATTGTACTTTGAGTGTAGAGCAGGGGTCCCCATGTTCGGTCCTGGAGGGCCGGTGTCCTGCAGAGTTTAGCTCCAACCCTATTCAAACACACCTGAACATGCTCTTCAACATCTTCGAGACCTCTAGAAACACTGACAACAATTGAATCAATGATAAATGGTTGTCAATGTTAATGGGATTTAACCAATAATACTTCCACACTTGTAATTAATGTTGACCTGTTCAAACCATGACAAAAAAAAATACCGACACACTAAGACATCAACACTCATCCTTCAAACCTCATCAGTGGTGACAATGATTAAGGAATATAAAATACAATTAAAAAGACAATATCCCTTTTAATTTAATATTATGAAAAGCAAACTTTCTGGATGCTTACTGGACACTTACTGGATGCAATATTATTGTGCATGTTGTAAGATATGGCCTATAAGTAACGGCAACAAAAACAGTATAAAAAGGATGAAAACGCAATAAATAACAGAAAAATGAAATAACAGAAGAAATGAGGATAAGGTAAAAGTCTGGCCCTCATCTTATTTATACCTTTGGAATCTGGCCCTCAAAGAAAAGTAGTTGAAGACCCCTGATTTACATTCATATTCATCATACATAAATTCATACTTTCCAGCGGTAAGAACATGGCATTTGCAACGTCAAAGTTGCAGGGATTGCACATACTTAGAAACAAATTTAAAGTATGATGCAGTGTAAGGTGTTTTGGATAAAAGCGTCTGCCAAATAAATCAAATATAAATGTTATTTGTTATATGTAAGATTTAATTACATGGCACTTGATTGACTAGTTGTGATATTCTGAGGTTATTCTTTGATAACTGCTCAGTGTCACACACATGGTCAACCAGGTACTGCGAGTCATCTTGACAAGTGCCATTTAATACTACACACAAATATGGCAAATTAATAACATATATAAGAATATATCCACAACAGTGTTTCCCATTCTTGATCCTCTCACACAATGTTTTAGATCTCTCTATATAAAACACATTATTTAACTCATTGGCCTCTCTTCCTATGCTGGATTTGTCTCCTTCATGAACACACTAACAAGCTGATGAATTGAATCAGGTGATTCACGTACACTGAAAATAAATGTAAGCAGGATATAATTGTAAAAAGCTAGGAATAATTTTCACTCAGAAAATAGTTTATGTTGAAAGAACTGTCATGTAAAAGCTCAATAAATGAAGAACAAGTAAAAAAGTAACTTGAAATATCAAAGTAACGTGTACCTGAGAATTTCTACTGAAGGCTACAGATAATCGTGTACATGACAGCTTCTTTGAAAATAATTCACATTTTTGGACTGAAAATTGTTTCTAGCTTTTGTCAAGTAAATTCTACTCAACATGTTTTAGAGTTTTGTGTTAGAAATGCATTTAACTAAACTCAGAGCATTTCCTAAGATGATCCAGAACATCTGCAGTGCTCTCTTATATGAAATACACATTTTTGACAAAGCTCATGTTTTCTCGTGTTGTGTCACGTGTGTGTTGTGAAAAGCTCTTACATGTAAACATACAGTAAACAGTGAACACACACCCAACAACAAGTTTTCTTCCTTCTGTTCTTCAAATGTATATTTCTGCAAGTCCACGTCTCTGTATCTGACAGGTCGCGCGCATGTTGTTGTGTCTGGTGAACAGGTTGGGTGCAGATGGCGGACATTTGTCATTTCTGGCAAACAATATGACACATTTGTAGTTTTGATTGTTTATAGATTCATATCCACTTCATTCAACACTCTTTGTGTTCTGCGTGTTCTTTAGTTTGTCGCTATGAGGAGAGAGTTATCCACTGCTTCAGATGATTCACATTATTCTGACACAATAGCACAACTCAGTAAACATTTTAGCTTTCAGATCCCGATGGATTTTAAGACATAACATCAATTTTCAAATGTAAAAAATCAACCATTAATCATGAAATTAACTAAACAGAATGATTGCAGATGTTATCAAAATAAAATGAGCGACTTACGGTTGTATCTACCACAAGGATTCAAACAAACAACGTGACACTGAAGGCCGATCGTCTCCTCTTTCTATCACATTAAACCTCCGGTGATTATCTAGAGAACAGTGTTATAACATGTTTTACCACTAGAGGTCACTAATGTACTTCTTAAAGTACTTCTAAGCAGATCAGCCTACTACCATCTCAGAAACATAGCCAGAATCAGATGTTTTGTCTCAAGCCAAGATTTAGAGAAACTAGTCCATGCTTTCATCACCAGCAGGGTGGATTACTGTAATGGACTCCTTACAGGTCTTCCCAAAAAGACCATCAGACACTGCTGCCAGTATTCTGACCAGAACCAAAAAATCTGAGCATATCACTCCAATCCTCAGGTCATTACACTGGTTACCAGTTACTTTTAGAATCAACTTCAAAGTATTATTTATTGTCTATAAATCACTCAATGGTATAGAACCTAAATACATCTCAGATATGCTCATTGAATATAAACCAAACAGACTTCTCAGATCATCAGGATCAAGTCATTTAGAGATAACAAGGGTTCACTCAAAACAGGGCGAGTCAGCGTTTAGTCATTATGTCACCCGTAGCTGGAATCTGCTTCCAGAAGACATCATACATTCACCAACAGCAGCTACTTTTAAATCCAGATTAAAAACACACTTGTTTAGCTGTGCATTCACAACCTGAGCACTGTGCTGGTTAACATCAACTTCACTTTTATTTCTAATTTATTTTTATTTTGCTCTTATTCTTTTAACTGTTTCTTAAAAATCTAAAGTTTTTGCGATTTTAAATCATTTGCACTTAAAAGATACATTTTATTTCTTTCTGTCAATCATTTTATGTAAAGCACTTTGAATTGCACTTGTGTATGAAATGTGCTATATAAATAAACTTGCCTTGCCTTGCCTTAAACAGATTAATATAAAAAAAAAACATACAAACACACTATAGTTTTCCTGAATGAACATCACAACTGTAAATGCTAGAGGGCTGTTAAGTGGGCACAGTCTTAAGTTTACCCAAATATTTCAGCACTGGGTCCCAGACAGAAAAGAATTTGTCCCTGGACCCTGTGAGAGTGTATTTTATTTTCTCAAACTGTATGAACTGCATTAGTTCATTAAACCCTATAGACACACTTGGTGGATTTTTTGATTTCCAATGTGCAAGTAGTGTTGTAAAAGCAATGATGTTTTTTTATCTTTTCCTTATTGTAGTATATCTTCCGTCCTCTTGTGTATCTGCCTAATTATAACGTGCAGTATATGTTTAATATTTCTTCCTTTAATTTTTAATCATATGACAATTAACCTAACACTTAAATGTGAGGTCGCATCATAAAAACATTTAAAACTATTAAATCGATTAATGGAGAATGGCCAATATATAACAACACTCTCTATAGTGAGTGAAAACTCAATCTCTTAGTTTTTAAACCATATAAGCTTAAGAAAACCTAAAGGTAAAAGCAAAGACTGATTCAATTTATGGTAACTAAACAACAACTATTAACATCCCAGCTTGTGTTAATTGTCAATAAAAGCTTAGCCACTGCTTGCTCGCAGCAGAGGTGTTAATCCATACATTACGTTATGTGATGCGAACAGCCCCCCCCCCCGTAACGTCACTCAACCGAATTCATTAGGTTCCCCCAGCAAAAACTACTGTTCTGCTATAGAGCAATACACAAAATTGTTCAGTTTGTGTTGAAACTGTGAGGTTTTTATGAGTCATTTGCACGATTACATTACATCAGGTTTAGCTAAATTAACCTAGTAAACTGCCAAATGATTGCAGTCATATGCCTATCCAGGTAATAATTTCCTTTATGCAGATTTTGCTTGCATAAGGCTACTCTCTTTAGGTAACATGCCAGAGCCTGTATCGGCCCATAATAATGTTGCAGTGTTCCCCAGAGAGCATATTGACTCTTTTTCCGACATCTCGTGATATGTCACATTATTTATAAACATTTCATGAATATGAAACATGTACAGCTAAAGACATTTTATATAACTGATCGATCGCATTTGTGAAGAGCGTGATGCCGCGCTCACATAACGCGCATGCGCAAAGCGTGCGTGCGCAGAAGTCCGTTCGAAAATACCACAAAATGAAAAAAACAGTAATTCGGGTCGTTATGTCGTTTTGGTTTATGTATTTATTGGATTCCCGTTTTAAGATGAAATAAGAAGATAACCATCGTTTTCTTAAAAAAAAATGTAGGCCTACAATGCAGAAAAACGGAAAAACGAAATATCGACTCTTTTTTCCTTTTCCCGTTTGTTGTATTGAATGGAATAATCAAATGTTCAGATGATACACGGACCATGTTCCATATATTTTACCAATTTCCTACCTTAAATGTATAAAAACATTCTTTTTGTGAGTGGATGGCCTGCTACAGTGCCTCAGATTAACAACTTCAAAGGCGATTTTCGCAATATTTAGCTTTTTTTGCAGCCCCAGATTCCAACTTTGTTAACAGTTGTTTTTGGTCCGTGTATCATCTGATCATTTGATTATTCCATAAGTGGCGAAAGTGGTGTACATGTTAGATGTTTCTATCACTTTCCACTGTATGTATTTGTGCAGTTTTTATTTATTTCATAAACTTTGTTCTTTTATGTCAGAGCCACCACGGGACCCACTAGAACATGGGAACAAGTAAAAGTGAAGTACAAAAATATTCTACAAAATGGTAGCCTTTACTTCTTATACAGTCCTTATTTTAAAAAGCCACTTTTTTCCTTTTTTTAAAAGCCACTGTTAAATGATGTGTTTGTCTATAACAGCCACCAAGAAAAAGTCTGAAAGAAAAAAAACAGGTGGTGATCCTGTACCCCCACCATATACCCCAGCAGAAGAGCTGGCCCTTGGGTTGAATTCAAACCGACCCATTGTGGAGGGCATCCCTGGGGGCAGCTCTTCCTTAGACCCAAAGCCAGGGACCAGTAGCAGCCACACCTTCATTACTGGTAGGCTAAGTGAGCTTTCATTTCTCTTAGTACACTGTAAAATGGTTTGTTGCTGCATTAAATTAAGTATAATCCAAATGGCTGGTACAGTCAGTGACTGTAGAAGTGAAAACTTCTAAACTTTTAGTTCATATAAAATATGTTGCCATCAGTTATTAATCACAATGTTGTCTACAGTGTAGTTAATTGTAATGACATTATGTCCCCCTTCTTTTGTGTAGTTTTAGATAATACACCAACACTTTTACCTGTTCCCAAGCAAGTGGTGGCTCAAGCATATGCAGTAAGTCGTGTGTTTCTAACTTTTACATCAAAAGGAAAGAGTGCAACACTTTGTAATACCCATTTATTTCCATTGCACAGGACAGTGAAGAAACCATCTCAGATTGTCTTTGGAGGAAGAACCTGTAAGTGCATAAATAACTTTACCCTAATTTGTATATACTTGTGTACCTATTCTTTCTGTCTGCAACATGAGTTGCAGGAGTCCACACCCAGAGAAAATCCTACAGAAAGGCTTCCAGAACAGTCTGCACAAAGAGCTGCTGATACAGAGGTGGGGCAGTGTTGTACTTTTAGTTTTGTTGCATGAGGCATGTTTTGACCCTTTTTTTTCCAAGAAATTACACAGGGTGACATCCATACACTATATAAACGGCATCTTAAACAGAAAATTGAGTATTTTGAGTTGAAAAAAAGAGAAATTAAGAGAAATAGAACTCGACAACTTGAAAAAGAGAAAAATTGCACTGGAAATAGAGTTGCTTCAAAAGGACCTTCAGAGTTAGTGCTAATACACTATTTCACACATAGTAGTATTTCTGACTTAACATAACTATCTCTTATTGCAGGCAAAATATGACTTGCTGGCTTTTCTTTATAAAGGATATTTTCAATAAAACTCAAGGAACTAAGCATATTTGTCATGACTTTTATTATATTCAAAAATGGCGTTCCACAATTCTGTCCTGTGAATAGCTCTGCCACTAGGTTGGTCCAAGTACACTGGCAGGAGGTAATCATCAGGCTGCACCCCCACCACAGGAGGTTTTTTCCTTTCTGATGTTGGCAATGTTATGCAATATGGCACATGCAACAATTATGTCACAGGCCCTGTCGGGTGCAACCCTCAGACTTTTCAGACACTGAAATCTTCCCTTTAGTTGAACAAAGGTCATTTCACTGCATGCCCTTATCTTGGCTAGAGCTGCATTTTAACCGGTTTGAGGTTAAACCGGTTAGAATAGAATATCGCGCTGCGCTTAAGGATCCTGTCGATCTCGCAAAACGCGATTCATTCGAAAAGCTATTCAAATTATTCTGGCACCTTCAGCAACGGATTCCTGACGTAAAAACTGACAAGACATGGCTGCGGCAGATTTACCTATCTACTTCTCTTATAAAGCCGCAATCGAATCCTGTTTACATGAAGTAAGCCTGCTCCCGAGCAGGTTCAAGTTTACGGACTTGTTGCTATGACAGCAAGTCCAGGATGAGCGTCCAAGAACCAAACAATCCAAGATCATGCCAAATCGTCAACAATCAAATCCAGCTAACCGAGTTAGCGATGTACAAGAACAGGCCCCATGTCATAATCCACGGCTAAATTTGTGTGAATTTTTACTAAATCTTCTCATGTAAATAAATAAATTCACTTTTCTGAAGTGATATCTTATACAAAACAGGGCTTATATCGGGCAACACGATTGTGTGATCAGACTGATCAAATAATAATAAAACTGTTTAAATGTTGTTTCATTTGTATTGTTGAAGGAGAGAATATTCAGATTTTGAGAGTGAAGGTAAAATCTGTCCAGTGTGTAAAAAATCCTGCAGTGAAGGAGAACATCTTGCAGTTTGTGAATAAACTGTTCAATCTGAAACCCTTAAAGCCCTCTCTGTGTGTGTAGTGGCATAGATTTGGTTGCCAAATGTTTTTTTTATTTATTATTGTGTTGCTGTTTGCTTATTTAATATATCACTAAGGACTGTGTATGCTGGGGTGTGATGTTAGGGGGCATCAGTGAGCCTCCTTGTGTATTTATGAAGAAGTAACACTGCCAGCAGTGAGAGCAACGCACAGATCAACGTACGTTGTTATGGTGCCGGCTTGGTGCCGGCTGCTTGACCCGCCGGGTAGCCGGCTCTTCAGGGGAAACTACGGCCGAGCAGGCCGCTCGGGCCGTCCCACCCCCACGGCGCCCCCCCCAAAAAATTTGGGGGCTTGTGGAGGGTGGAGAGGGTGCTGTGGGTGAGGGGGCCGAGCTCCCGAGGGTGAGAGCGGCCAGTACACAGTCCTCCGGGACGGTAGCCAAGGGAGTGGATACCCAGTCTGGCACTAACGGCCAGGGATCATCTCGGTTGATCACGTACCTGATCATGTTGCCCATCCAAAGGGAGCTCAACATCCTCATCTCGGTCGGCTTGAGAGGCTCGGTGAGGCAGCAGTTAAAAATAACCTTAAGCTCTGCCTCACCGAACTCTGTCTCCCCAGATAGAGCCAAAAATTCCCAGGCGAAGTCTCTGATCCCGCGATCCCCCTGTATGAGCCCAAACAGTAGTCGAGCCTGGTGGGACCACAAGGAATCGTTCACGGCTGCCTGCTGGGTTCTTTCTGGCTCTTTCATTCTGTCATGGTTAACACGGGAAGACATGGTAGGAGAACCCAAGTACAGGCGGAGACCGATGGTGAAGGGGTTAAACGGAAATTTATTTATAACAATGAACACTATCAAAATGACAAAACAATGAACTAAACTATGAACAAAAACAAGGACTAACTAAACTAAGAAAACAAACACTTGATCTAAACACTTACACAATCTAAAGTAGACTTACTTGACACAGAGGAAACAGGGCTTGGAGGACCAGCCAGCATACATGTACAAGGAACAAGGTAACAGCATACATGTACAAGGAACAACGTATCAAATACAAGGAACAGAAACAGCACCAATGAACGAGATCAAACGTACAGAATCTCATACAATGAACGAGCACAAGACAAGAGACACGAGGTCAATATAAAGGGAACCAAATCAAGTGGGAACAGTTGCAAGGGATAAACTAATTAACACTAACTAGGAAACAGGAGGGCAGGAACGATGACCCAGACTGGAGAGAGAGAGTATGGCAACAAATAGGTCATCTCTCTCCCACATGAAACAAAGGATCCTGCATGATTCCACTTCTAGACCAAGAAAAACCTGACAAGGTGAGGGTGAATCATGACAGGTATCTATGTCCTTTCCCACACTTTGCAAAGTATGAGGTGACATAAGATACAACACTTACAAAACCTGACTCATGTCTTTTTGATTTTTTATGACAAACTAAATAGTCATGTTCAAGGTGTTTATTACAGAAAGTTTCTATGTGTGACCCTAGCATAGGTCAGCACAGGAATATTTGAGGCAAAAGCAAACATTGTATGGTGCAAAAAGATCCATTCTTCTTTAATACCTAAAATATTAGGATTAGGAAGTAAAGATCATGGTCCATTATGATATTTTATACATTTCCTATACTGTAAATATATAAAAACTGAATTTTTGTGATAAATATGCTATGCTGAGGACTACAACTGGACAACTTTAAAGGCGATTTCTCGATTCCAGATTTTCAAAGAATTGTATATTGGACAAATATTGCCCACATGAACACAAAGGTTATTTATTCATCTTTCAGATGATGTATTAATCTCAATTTCATCAAATGTGACGCTTATGACTGGTTTTGTGGTCCATGATCACATATTAGGTTTTAAATTAAAATATGATGTGATGTGATGTTTAAAATATGATACAAGTTGCATGTCTGCAGTATGTTTTATCTAAGGGTCACTCCCTTTCAAAAATGGAAAAAGGCAATGGATGAATGTGTACTGAGTAATCCATGAATGTGTAGAGAAGGTAAAATTAGCAATTTTCCCAGAAAGTTTGAAGTCAAATTTCGTTACCATTGAATGTCCAACTCACATCCAAATGTTGCAAGATAACTGAGAACGGTCCAGTTACTTAATATTTACATCATATTTTAATAATTGCATAACTGCAATCTCACATATATGCTATTCTGTCACCATGCTATAAACATGGTAATTTCTTGTACTGTGTAAATGTGCTTGTTTAAAGGTCTTCAGGTCTTTCCATTTTATTTTTAAATACATATTATTTACTGTGGAGAGGTGGGCGTGGTTCAGCACGGTCTGCGGGAAGAGAGGGTGTCGCGAGAAAGACGGTGAGTAGGCAGATCAATGGTTTAGTGAAAACACCTGCTTCTCGTTCTAGTAATTGGCGAGGAGACGCTATAAAAGGGATCCACAGATCCAGAGGCGGGAGAGAGAGAACGGCTGGGAAAACCTGTGTGTGTGTGTGTGTGTGTGTGTGTGTGTGTGCCGAAGCCGAGAGACGTTGCGTCCAACAGGCTGACCAGAAGGAATCTACGATCCAGAAAGATTGTGTAGAAATTTGTATATTGAAACCCAGAAGTGAATACCCGGATGTGCGTTGATAATAAAAGAGATTCTTGCAAGTTTTCCCAGCCACGCCGACCCCGACTCCTTTCTTCCCCTCCATTATTTGAACTTGTTTACATTTACATTTTTGTGTTGTTATTGTCTATGCTTTTTCTCTCTGTGTAAATGATATAGAATTCACTTTGTATTATTTTTCTATGTGAAACATGCTTTATAAATAAACTTGCCTTTTCTTCTTTAAACTTTAGACAGACTGCATGCTCCCTGGCTTATTTGTATATATTTGTTTATTTTGGGTGGGTTGCGTGTGTGCAAAATACACTTGGTTTTAAGAAAGACAACTGTTTGTTTTACTGGTTACACACACGCACAGGGATGCACGCACACATACAGGATTACATAACGTTTAATGTGTAGCTGATGCTGTATGTTGTGGTACACTGTCATGGCCCTTTTATGAGTTTTATTGTTCTGAATGTTGCAAAATACAAACAGGAAGATTTTAAAAATGTTGATATTTCATCAAAAACCATCAATAATGCGATCAGTGTTAGAGATTTGCTTCACAGATTATCAGGCGGTAATCTGTATCTAGACGTCAGTTTCTCTCATCCAGAAAGTGTGATTGTTTGATAGATTCTACACATGTATTGTAAAAGATAATCCTCACATCCACATCATTTTGTTCATGCATTTCAAAGAATAAATACATTTAAATACCTTGCAAGAGAAAATGTCTATGCCCTGCATTCACAAACATAAGTGCTCGGATTTTTCAACACACCCACAATTCACATGAGTCATGAATTATCATATAACAATGAAAAGTAATACAAACACCTATGATGCTTTGAGGATGCACTCATGCTGTGTTTACAGCCACCGGTTTTGCATAACAGACATTCCATCCCACAACCATGGATGTCACAATATTTATATATCTTTAACGCCATGTTTATTTGTTGCTTGCTCGCTCTACTTGGTTGCGCGAATTACTTCAGTAATGTCATGCACAAACCAGTGGGCGGGGCTAGAGAATTAGTCGTTGATATTTTTCTGTTGAGGCTGTGTACAACCTATCAATGAGGTGCATTCCAGAACCTGCCGTTCAGTGGGCCTGGTGTCAATTACAGGTGTTATCTCAGTTACAACGGTGTTTTCAGTTCTGACACTTACATGATATTCACATGAATACCATTCCCTCTTACATAACAAAATCTTGAGTTTTAATTCATGCCTCCTTAAAGTGAAGGTTTGCTGTCACTCATCATTGTAACAGATGAAATGTGACGGCACATTACACTTCTGCTGATGCCATTTTCCATTTCTCATAAAAGCACAATTATTTGTTTCAGTTAATGATTCAGTTTCCCAGTTCAGATATTTCACAGGATCACCCAGAGACCACTTCCATTTATAAACACCTGTTCTCTTCAGTCCAATCCAGACCTTCTGATTGTTATTCACAGTCTTCTTCAGCTCGTTCATGTCATTGATGTTGTGGACTGTGGCCAGATCTGTGTAGTTCTCTCTGCAGTATCTCTGAGCTTCAGTCCAGTTCATCTTCATGTTTATATAGTGATAGTGGCGCTGTATGCCTTCAGATATTGAACAGAGAGCTGAAAGAGAGAGTTTTTATTCAGACACATTCACTCAGAGCTGATCTAAGCAGGATTGGGCTGACACCACACAATCACACGTTTGTATTGAAGAAGCAGATTCTGACAGATTTTAGCCTGTTAGTGCATCAAACTTGACTAACTCAAATGAACAAGAGAACTGAAAAATGTAAGATAAGTGATTTGTTTTACAGTGTACAACAACAAAAGGCCACAATATTAGACATCTGTGCACAGATTATCTTCCTTCTTCAAGAGAAAACATGTGCGCTTGGTTTGTTTGGAAACAACATTTGTATGGATTTGAATTTTAACCACCATCACAACACTGCTCACAAAAATAAGCATGAACTGACCCCTGTGACTTCAACATTTGGAAACAGAGAGTTATTGGTCAAGAGCTTCAGGCAAACTACATTTGAATGAGAAAGAGACCTGGACACGTGAACATATCGTTTTAAATAACAAACTTACTTTCAACTTTAGGTGAACTGACCCTTTAAATATTCAGCAAATAAACAAGTACATGGTCTTTATTGGAATTTATTACTAGAAAACACATTTCACTACTTCAATTTAACATCAACGTCAAACCAAAACATATAAACACTTTTGAGCCACACATATGTCGTAGTGAAGGTCTGAGGAGGATTTAGGAATACTTAGTAACCATTTAATGTATTCACAGTAAGACGTTTAAAATATATATTTATTGTCATAAGATATGATGAAATCTCACACTTCTATTAATATAATAACAATGGACTGAAGTAATAAAGAGAAATAAAGCTAAGTGAGTATGGAGACAAGATATGAGAGCCTCATCATATAAGAATTATCCTTTTTGCTTCTTTGAACGTCATTGTTCTGACCCAAAAACAGAAAACACACATGAGATGAGATAACTTCACATGTTGACACCTCACACCATACATCTGTTTTCTCACGCAGGGCCGTACATCAATGTGACCTCCTTCCTCAAATAAGACCTCAAGTCAGGCCGGGGGAAGTCGTCCCTCTGGAAGCATGAGACCCCCAGTGCAGAGGCGTTCTCTATAGTGTGATCATCCATCTCAAAAGTGAACAGCTGAACAGCTTGCTGACTGTAGTACAAAGACTACCAGACCTGTTTTTTTAAAGTCATGCCTAAAATCTATAAGTTTTTTTGTTTTAAATGTATATATTTAGTGTGACACCACATCAACCTCTTCTGTGTTTCTTATTATCTTGTGTTCGCTGGCTGACACACATCACACATGCAAATAAGAGAACGCACACCTTGTTTCTTCTCATTTACGTGAACAAGGATACAAATAAGCAGGATGTAAAGTAAGTAAGTAAATAAGTCTTTCTTGAGAAATAACCAAAAGATGGGAGGTGCTGAAGACCAGATATAATATAATGTGACACATGAACACACAGAGAGAGAGAAACAGAAGCAGATTCAGGAGAGAAACACACAAGAGATGAAAAGTAAGAACTATTTACATTCTCATTCTAATTAAAATCATTCTTTTGTAATGACTCTGTTCTTGTGAATTGATCTGAAAATAACTTTTAATGAAACTTTATCAAGAACTGATTTTCTGAAGTGATACAGTAGTGATAGAAATGTTGACTTTTAACTTCATTGACAGAAACTAAGCAAACGTTTATGTCATACTCACAGATTTATTTGATTTTAAATTTGCAAATGATTTTATGTTGAATGAAAAAATTGTGAACAAACAGAAGTTTAACATTTGAGGTTTTCAATGTGTTTCTTCCTCAGAAATGGCTCAGATTCTGTATTTCAGTCTTCTTGTCATTGGTGAGTTTTGTGTTTCTGGTTTTACGTTTGATTTAAATGTCAGGAGAATTGACATCAGAGTTATATGGCTGTCTATTAAAAACTGTTCTACTAAAGAAAATGAGCCATTTTATAATAATTACTTTATTAAATATATCACACCCCCAAGCAAAGGTGATGTCTCCAAAATACGTCTTTTCTGCGTCTTTTATAGTGAAAATACGTCCCTTGAGGGCCAAAAGTGAAAGTTTTTTCTACGTCTAGTTATGACATCTTCTGAACGCCTAATATTGGGTACATCTGCACAGAGTAAAAACCACGCCCATAGCAACCAAACACATTAGCCTAGCAACCGTTTCGTAAGACTTATAACTTGTAGTTTTTCTGTAGCTCAGTGGTAAGAGCATAGTGTTAACAGCGCAAGGTTGTGGGTTCGATCCGAGGGGATTGCAAGTACCTATGTAAAATGTATTGGATAAAGCAATGTACGTCGCTTTGGATAAAAGCATCTGCCAAATTCCTAAATGTAAATGTAATCTCATGAGAACATCGTAGAGACATGGGGGTTGGGTCATTTCATTAGTGGCTTAAAATATGATCACCCTTGTTCCCAGTTCCACGGTTTGCCACAAAGCAACACTCACATTTTCTACTGTAAATCTTTATTAAATTATTATGATAACTGTAATGCTTTCAAAATTCTTTTAGAATTTTTTCTGTTGTTTATATCTTGTGATATCAACATATTTTAATGACAGTATATTTATTGAACAAAACTAAATTATTTTATTCATTAAAATAAACAAAATATCGTGCAAACTTTGCTAAAGTGATTGGTTCGTAAAAGTATTTTTGTACCCACCTCATACATTTACAAGATTTTTAAACACAATTAACCCCTTCTGATTTATTTTCACACAAAATCTGTTGCTTCATAAATGTTTAATACAAACATATAGATTTTCTGCAATCATACATTATGTGTGTAGTGAAAAGCACATTTATTCTTAAGGTGTGCCTTTTGCCTCTTTGTATCATACAACACACCGTGATAAACTTAAAAATGATATTATTATGCAGGAAAAAATTACTCGTCTTAATGCTGAACATCACAGTATCACGAGAGCAGACTTCTCCCTTCATACTCTCATGATCCTTACAGTCATACACTGAGCAGCGCTGAAGGAGCTGGAACAGATCTTTTCTAATGGGGAAAAGTGACAAACTTTCATAAAAAAAAAATACATTCATTTTTAACATAGTTTGGTCATCTCTGAGGGCCTAGAAGATCCTGAGGGTTTGTTACTGGTTAGTTGAGATTATTATGTCACAGCACTGTATTATCCCAAAACACTCACACATTAATAACACAGCACACTTAAAGGGACAGAATTCTGTCATCATTTACTCACCCTCCGGTTCTAACCACAAGATATTTGTTAGAATGTCAGTAACCAAACAGGGGTTTGTTCCTGAACAACGTCATAACTCGCTGGTTAATGTTGTGGCGAATCGGCCTTCCATCGCAGAAAGAAATCTCAGAGACAAGGGTTCCAGATGCCAAGAGTTTAAACTGTATTTGCCCAAGCAAGCATAGTGAGATATTTAGTGTTCATCTGAAGATGTCCCCCCGAATACACATCTGACTCCATCTTTTATACATTGTTCTCAAGTTTTTATCACAGTTTAAACCACTCAAGTTTTACCTGACATCACCTTCTACCAATCAGGTTTCATATACCCGTCCCTCTGCGCTCACTGAAGTTATATTTCCGGCCTACCATATTAGGATTTAATCATAGCGAGCGCCTCGCAAAAACACATACATATATCATGTGCTCTTTATCTTGACACCTTTCCGGGGCTTTTGGACGATACATAACATAACATTGGTTTTATTAAAAATGAGCTCATGGTTTAGTGTAATAATTAGCAACTCAGCAACATCCTGAGCATCATTTTATATAAGAAAACTCAGTAATGTATTTAGAAAAAAACATCCTATTTACCACCATAGTACGATGCATCATTTGGAAATTAACAATGTAGTTACGACTGTTTTCAAGCTGGTTCAGCAATCTAGTTGATGATGCCACACAGGCGGTGGAGTAATGAAGTCTACTAATGAATACGTTCAGATCAAATTTATGTCAAATTCTAGCTGTAAAATTCTAGCACTTTTGTTATCTCGTTTTTTATATCTATTGTTGTATTTCACGATATTTCATTCATTCATAAGTCAGGGATTCCCCAGGGTCCTAGAGCATCTACATTCAAGCACACTTATAAAAAACAGTGCTTGTATTTTCTTGACAAACTAAAATACGTCAATTTAAATTTGTATATATTTCGATGGATGGATATAGAATGCTCTGAATTTTGCTTGTTTGCTTGCTTTGATAAAAGCTTGATGCATTTAAGTCTAAAGATCAATTAAGATCTTCTAACGCACGGATGAAGATTGGTCGGTATCCTATTGCTACTCTCTCAGTGATAACTACAAGGATCTGAAGAGGATGACTTTCTGTCTGCTTCTACTCCTCTGCTCTGTCATATGGACGCAACCCTGAAACTACTGGGACTGTTATTACCATACAAACTATTTTTGCTGCATTTACCTCACCGTCCGATCTCACATACTTGTATTTGATTTCATTGGTATTGTTGATTGTGACTGTTATATGCGCAGGCCTACACACGTGTGTCCATTTGTCAGCAAATAATAATATTCGTTTTAGCCAAGTCAAATGACCCTTTAAAATGATGTCTTGGAATTGCCGACAGCTTCGGGTGAGAAAAGAATCCCCCACTCACAGAAGCATCAGAAGAGCGGCAAACACAACAAATCTCTTGAAATAAAACACATGACAAATTACTTGTGATGTGGTAACCGTGGTATAAGCAGAATAACTTCGCATCGTGGCCGCGTTACCACATCGAACGTCCGTCTTCAATTATTCATTACGTATCTAATACAAAACTGTTTGTAATGAAAACTATGTTCAACAAACAAGCTTCTCGCCCTCTGTTGATGATTATATCGTCTGATTCCAGCTTGTTACCCTGAAATAAATCACAGCACACAGTCAGTCAGCACATACTTTAACATAAGAGCTCAACTAAGTGAAACACTATCAGTGTGACTTCTTACTGTTTATTTCAGTGATTGTGTTTGTTAACAGCGGGTGTTCTTCATTAATGAGACAATGAAGTGATGATTGATTCCTTAACTCAAACTGATCTAACTCATTCACTTGATTATGTCTTATTTATGGAGACATTCGGCGTGTGAAGGCAGTGGACTGTTTTGCTAGCTGGGTTTGTTCTTAAAGGTAGCAACTGATAGGGATAAAAGAACTCAAATTAATTTTAAAATATCAATGAGTCACACTGTAAGAAATCTGACTTTGAGACGTTCTCTCAACATATGATCTTTAATAACTTCAGTCTTCGGTAGCAGGAAAGGTCAGTGCGTTATATTGTGTGTAATATGAGTCTAAAAACTGGTTACTAAAAACTTTTTTTGCTGACTGCACTGATAGATCCAACTATGAGATATTGTTTGTAGATCTTATAGATCTAAAATTTGAGTCCAGTTTGACTTGATCTCTCTCCTTTAGGAACTTATTAAATGAGGAAATATCAACTCTGCTTCAATACTATAACCCAAACATCAGGGAGATACACACACTTACTTCACCATTCTTTACTTCCGGTTCCGCTGCCGGGAAGAGGGTGTACACTAGTGACGTTAGCTGTGACACCAAAGCTACGATCCTTGTTTCCAAAAAATAGCGATTTTCAGTGAAGCTTAGTATCGATGCTTGATTCGTTCTATCAAAATCATGTGACCAATGACGTCCGAAGCTTCCTTCCACACACACCCATGTGACTGCTTTGTACTTTGAAAATCGCGCCTCAAGCCACGCCCTCATGGGTTGTTACAGCTAAAGATTGACTATAGTCGTATATAAGTGCATGTGTTTCCTTTATGTGAATGCACCTACAGTTCTTTACTTCTATTCATGACTTTGACCTGTTAACAAACAGGACATATGTCCACATCCACAACACAAAATGTTGTGTTTATTGTTTTGAGTTATTAGGAGTAGGTCTCATGTCATGTACTGAATATGCGGATTTATTAATTGACTAATCCACACAAATTCACTCATTTATTAATTCTTTATTGATTATACAATTAATGCGTTTGTCAATAGTGAAACATTTTGAGACACAGCGCGTTCCCACACTTTCACCAGCAGAGGTCACAGTCGAGCTCTGATTCAAAAAGCTTCGAGAAATGAACCGTTTTCTGATCAAATTAGGTTGAAAGCTTCACTTCGCCACAGTGTACACGTCACATTGACAGCACGCGGACATTTAACATTACTGCACATCTACCATCTATAGCCATTTCACACGTAACCCGCACTTTGTCTCTTCTTCTTCTTCTTCTAATGGTGTTTTATGGCGGTTGGCAAATAGATTTTCGGTGCATTACCGGCACCAACTGGACTGGAGTGTGAAGCACTAATAAGCGTCTAGAAATGAACAATTTAAATAAACAATAATTGAGAGGAGAAAAAAAAAACTTTTATTTAAACCTATTACTTTAAATTCTCCTGTCTACTCCTATAGCTTTAAAATATTTCATAATAACACTATATATTTTATCTTGTTCTGCATGCATTTTCAATAGACTTTCCATATTAAATGATACTGCACCCAATTTACTTATTTCCTTCATAAGTTCTATTCTTTCCTTTACATATTTTATACATTTTATTAAAACATGTTCCATTTTTTTTGCCTGATCACAATAATTACATTTACCCGTTTTTTGTTTTCCTATTTTGAACAATGAATGATTTAATCTAGTGTGCCCTATTCGGATGCGAGAAATGATTGTATCTTCTTTTCTATTCCTAAAAACACTTCTTCCATTTCCTACTTCTTTCTGTATACTATACATATGTCTACCCTTACTATCATTGTTCCATACTTCTTGCCATTTATTGTTTATGAATTCTTTAATTTTACTTTTAATCTCTTTTTTGCTCAGAGTCACTTGAATATTTATCTCTGTGTGTTTTACAGCTTGCTTCGCTAGTTTATCAACCACTTCATTAGCCTCCAATCCCACATGAGCAGGAACCCACACGAACACTATTAAGCTAACACTACATATTCTTAATAAACTTGCAAGAATCTCATATATAATGTCTTGCCTTGATGCTTTATTTCCACTTACTAGTTGTTATTGTTCCCATGATCCCAGCATTCTTCTGTTAGTCCCTTCACTGGATGACTCTCTTTATGACCTTTAATATTAACCCAATAATTCAGTAATTTTTTCCTATGAAGTTTTAAAGGAGCTTCACCAACTTCTACCTGAAGAGCTGCTATGGGAGATGTTCTGAACGCACCACAGCATATTCTCAGAGCTTGACTTTGTATTGCTTCAATCGTTTTGAGTATGGTCTCGGCTGCAAATCCGTAAATTATACTTCCATAATCCAAACTTGATCTGATTAATGTATTATATATTCTTTTCAACGATAACCTACAAGCTCCCCATTCAACCCCAGATAAACATCTTAAAATATTTACTCCTATTTTAGATTCCTTGATCAGTTTTTTAGCATGTATAGCATACACCGAGATATTTGACTACTGAAACTTGCTCCGGTTCCTGCTTATATAACTTTAACTTAACCTGTGGAACTTTTTTCCTTCTAGTAAAACATATAACTTGAGTTTCAGCCACAGATAATCTAAAGCTCCAATTATTTGCCCATACCTCCACTTCATCTACTGCTTTTTGAATACTTTGTGATACACATGAAATATTACGTCCTCTTTTCCATATTGCCCAGTCATCAGCAAATAATGCTCTTCCTACATAATTTACATTTACATTTACCTTTACCTTACCTACATCACCCTTTAAATGACTAAAAATATCATTTACCATAATATTAAAAATACTGGGCTGCATACACTTCCTTGTGGAGTTCAATTTTCTATCTTGTATGTCTTTGAATACTCTACTCCAACCTCAACTTGAATTGTTCTTTCAAGAAGGAAATCCATAATCCAATTGTACAACTTTCCTCCTATTCTCATACAATTAATTTTTATTAAAAGTCCCTCTTTCCAAAGCATATCATATGCTTTCTCGATATCAAATAACACCCCTACCAATACCTCTTTATTTGCTTGAGCTTTCCTGATATCGGCTTCTAGGCTTAAAACAGCATCCATAGTATTCCGACCTGCCCTAAATCCACTATGGAATGGTGATACAAGTCCTTTAAATTCCAATATATAGTTTAGTCTACATATAATCATTTTTTCCATCAATTTACATAAATTAGAAGTTAATGCAATTGGCCTATAATTAATTGGATTAGATTTGTCCTTTCCTGGTTTGCCTAATGGTATTATTATTCCATGTTTCCACGAAGAAGGAAGCTTTCCTGCATTCCATATCTTGTTGAAAAAATTATTTCCAAAGATCTGTCTGATAAATGTTGTATCATTGCATAACAAATATCATCTCTTCCAGGAGATGTATGTTTAACTCCCCCAAGAGCCATCTTTAATTCATATATATTAAAATCTGCATCTAAAGTGTCTCTAGTAGGATTCCTTTTCATCATCACATCTGGATGTGGACTTTTATTCTGATTTCTATTCTTTTTAATATCCTCTGATACATTATCATCACTATGAACTTTAACAAATACTTTAGCCAGCATTTCAGCCTTTTCTTTATCTACCACCGCCATTTTCCCTACATCATTTTTTTAAAACTGGTATAGCTTGATTTGTATATATTCCTCCCATTTTTTTATTGATCCCCACACTTCACTTATTTCGATATCTTCTCCTATTGAATTACACCAATTTCTCCAGTACTTCTTTTTAGCTGTTCATACTATTCTTCTTACTTCAGCTTGTGCTTTCTTGTAATTGATAAAATCTTCAAATATATTAGTTATTTTTATTTTCCTAAATGCTTTATTCCTATTTTTAACAGCGTTACTACATTTTTCTGTCCACCAAGGAACTGCTTTCCTCTTTTTACATGGTCCCTTTTTTCCTATAATTTTATCTGTTACATCATACAATACTTTACATATTTTCTCATTACATTCCTCTATGTCCTCCATCGTATTCAGTTCTAAAGATGATATTTCTACCTCACTTAGATATTTATAAACTTCCCAATTTGCTTTATTAAATCTCCACCTTGGAGCTAAAATCTCATTATGTTCCAATACACTCATCCCTACCTTACATTAAATTATATAGTGATCACTACCCATATTATTTTCTTCCCAAACATCCCATATACATTTACTTCCTTTCCTTTCTGACACCAATGTTAAATCAATTGCTGATCCGACTCCATGTACCAAATTCTTGTGTTTCTACCATCATTTAAATATATTAAACCATTACTGTCTATAATTTATTCTACTACCTCCCCATTATAATCATCATTACTACTTCAAGTGCTATGTGCATTAAAATCTCCACACCAAATTAATTTATGATTTCCTGACCCAACAACCTTTTCTAATTCTTTACTTAGTCTACTACATTGATTATAATAATTTATTATTCTGATAGTTTGATTCTCTGCATATACTTCTATAACCACCAATTCATAAGCTTCAGTCTCATTAATGAAATAGTATTGTATATCATTCTTAATAAAAGTGGCCACCCCACCTCCACTTCCTGCCCCTCTATCTCTCCTTACTATATTATATCCTTGCAGAACAAAATTTAATTGTGGTTTAAACATGTTTCTTGTAAGCAAATTATATTTGGTTTCTTATCCTGTTGATCTATATAATTCTTGAATTCTGGTCCATTCGGAATAATCATTCTGGCATTCCATTGCAAGACATTTAAAACCATTATTATTATGCATTTCCACATGATGTTTGAGTACTTGGTTTAGTCTTTAGCATGTCATTTATTTTTTCCAAAGTTACTCCTGCTACATCCAAGTACCTCTCTGCTGCCCTCATTATGATTTTAATTCTCTCCGTTTTACAATTTATCACTTCTGCCACAAATGACACAAATTCAATTTTTCCAATCACCATTTTTTCCTCATTTGTCTTATCCTGAACCAAAGCACTTTCATTCCTATCCTGAATTCTCATCTCTCCCTGTGTCTGCTCATGTTGTTTTGCTTTTTGGGCTGCTTCAGCATAAGTCAACCCCTCCGCTATTCTCACACTTTGGATTTTCAACGGATGTTTATGAGCAATGCAACCCCCAAATCCATGCTATGCTCCTCACCGCAATTGCAGCATTTTACCTTTGCTCCTACATCACATTTACCATATTCATGTATATATATATATATATTGAGGATTACAAGTGAATGAAGACGTGTATGTATATATGTGTATTTATGTTGGCCTTTAAAAACCCAACCCACACCGTTACTCAGGGATTGTTAATAACATAAGAAAGGGTCCTATTGTGGAGCCTCGAGCAACTGAACCCTGTGGATACGGATGGTTGGATCCCTTATCGTTGGAGATTATATTTTTTGACCAGTTTTATTTATGTATAATTATGTATATCTGTTTCTTTATTACTTTGGATTTTTCTTTTTTTTCTTGATTGGACAATGTTTATACTCCATTCACTATGGATTCACTTTTTAGTGGTGAAATAAAGAACACTTTGCACAAAACTGCTACTGTGAGTGAGCCAGAGGTGTATAGTGCTCAAGTATTTTACTCTCAGGGATCAAGTATCTTTACTTTCGTTTAAAGGTTTTTACTTCCATACATACAAGGGTGGCATATATCAAACCTTTTACTCAATTACATTTGAAAACTACACTGCAATTTTTACATTTAAAAAAGTACATTAAAAGTCGCAGTACTTACTTTTACTCAAGTAAGTTACTCAACAATCATTTTAATTGAGTAAAAGTTATATCGTATATTTTTAATGTACTTTAGTATTTAAGGTAAAACGCATGTAAAAAATGTGTTGAATTAAATGAAATAAGTATATGCTTCATAATGTGGTCACGTAAAATTTCCCAAAAAGGAAAAACACTAAAATATATAAAGATACCCGATAAATGTACTTGAGTAAAATACTTGAGTACTGAGCACCTCATTTATGTTTACATTTATGCATTTGGCAGACGATTTTATCCAAACCAACTGAAAGAATGTAAACTTCTTATATCCAGATTCTCACACCAACTTACATTGCTTTATCCTATACATTTTACTTGTGTATTTTCAATCTCCTGGGATCGAACCCACAACCTTGTTAACGCAATGCTCTTACCACTGAGCTACAGGAAAGCTGTAGAGAAAATCTCTCCCTTTCATATATGTAAACAGACTTAAAGTTTTCATCTCAATGATATTGCTTTATTTTCTTGTTTTCTCGGCGCAAGTATGACGTGTTTTAAAATGTGATTTGATTCCGATTTGCTGACTCGAGCAGGCTACAACCTGTCAGAATCTGCTTCTTCAATACAAACGTTGCGTCAGTAAATGATGATTGTGTGGTGTCAGCCCACTCCTGCTTAGATCGGCTCTGAGTGAATGTATCTGAATAAAAACTCTCTCTTTCAGCTCTCGGTTCAATATCTGAATGCTCTCAGCGCCGCTATCACTATATAAACATGGAGAAGACCTGGACTGAAGCTCAGAGATACTGCAGAGAGAAATACAAAGATCTGGCCACAGTCCACAACATCAATGACATGAACGAGCTGAAGAAGACTGTGAATAACAATCAGGAGATCTGGATTGGACTGAAGAGAACAGATGTTTATAAATGGAAGTGGTCTCTGGGTGATCCTGTGAAATATCTGAACTGGGAAACTGAACCATCAAATGTCACAAATAATTGTGCTGTTATGAGAAATGGAACATGGCGTCATCAGAACTGTAATGTGAACATGAGTCTCATCTGCTACAATGGTGAGTGACAGCAAAGCTTCACTTCACAAAACATGATCATAAGACAACAATAATAAACATCACAGTTAAAACACAGAACACATGTGGGTCAGATGACTTCTCATCTCTAACTCACTTCTCATCTCTAACTCACTTCTCATCTCTAACTCACTTCTCATCTCTAACTCACTTCTCATCTCTGACTCACTTCTCATCTCTAACTCACTTCTCATCTCTGACTCACGACTCACTTCTCATCTCTGACTCACTTCTCATCTCTGACTCACTTCTCATCTCTGACTCACTTCTCATCTCTCACTCACTTCTCATCTCTGACTCACTTCTCATCTCTCACTCACTTCTCATCTCTAACTCACTTCTCATCTCTGACTCCCTTCTCATCTCTGACTCACTTCTCATCTCTCACTCACTTCTCATCTCTGACTCACTTCTCATCTCTGACTCACTTCTCATCTCTGACTCACTTCTCATCTCTAACTCACTTCTCATCTCTCACTCACTTCTCATCTCTGACTCACTTCTCATCTCTCACTCACTTCTCATCTCTGACTCACTTCTCATCTCTGACTCACTTCTCATCTCTAACTCACTTCTCATCTCTAACTCACTTCTCATCTCTGACTCACTTCTCATCTCTAACTCACTTCTCATCTCTAACTCACTTATCATCTCTGACTCACTTCTCATCTCTGACTCACTTCTCATCTCTAACTCACTTTTCATCTCTAACTCACTTCTCATCTCTAACTCACTTCTCATCTCTAACTCACTTCTCATCTCTGACTCACTTCTCATCTCTAACTCACTTCTCATCTCTAACTCACTTCTCATCTCTGACTCACTTCTCATCTCTAACTCACTTCTCATCTCTGACTCACTTCTCATCTCTGACTCACTTCTCATCTCTGACTCACTTCTCATCTCTCACTCACTTCTCATCTCTGACTCACTTCTCATCTCTCACTCACTTCTCATCTCTAACTCACTTCTCATCTCTGACTCCCTTCTCATCTCTGACTCACTTCTCATCTCTCACTCACTTCTCATCTCTGACTCACTTCTCATCTCTGACTCACTTCTCATCTCTGACTCACTTCTCATCTCTAACTCACTTCTCATCTCTCACTCACTTCTCATCTCTGACTCACTTCTCATCTCTCACTCACTTCTCATCTCTGACTCACTTCTCATCTCTGACTCACTTCTCATCTCTAACTCACTTCTCATCTCTAACTCACTTATCATCTCTGACTCACTTCTCATCTCTGACTCACTTCTCATCTCTAACTCACTTTTCATCTCTAACTCACTTCTCATCTCTGACTCACTTCTCATCTCTAACTCACTTCTCATCTCTGACTCACGACTCACTTCTCATCTCTGACTCACTTCTCATCTCTAACTCACCTCTCATCTCTAACTCACCTCTCATCTCTAACTCACTTCTCATCTCTGACTCACTTCTCATCTCTAACTCACCTGTCATCTCTGACTCACTTCTCATCTCTAACTCACCTCTCATCTCTAACTCACCTCTCATCTCTAACTCACTTCTCATCTTTGACTCACCTCTCATCTCTAACTCACCTCTCATCTCTGACTCACTTCTCATCTCTCACTCACTTCTCATCTCTCACTCACTTCTCATCTCTGACTCACTTCTCATCTCTGTCTCACTTCTCATCTCTGACTCACTTCTCATCTCTAACTCACCTCTCATCTCTAACTCACTTCTCATCTCTAACTCACTTCTCATCTCTAACTCACTTCTCATCTCTCACTCACTTCTCATCTCAAACTCACTTCTCATCTCTAACTCACTTCTCATCTCAAACTCACTTCTCATCTCTCACTCACTTCTCATCTCTCACTCACTTCTCATCTCTAACTCACTTCTCATCTCTAACTCACTTCTCATCTCTAACTCACTTCTCATCTCTCACTCACTTCTCATCTCTAACTCACTTCTCATCTCAAACTCACTTCTCATCTCTAACTCACTTCTCATCTCAAACTCACTTCTCATCTCTCACTCACTTCTCATCTCTCACTCACTTCTCATCTCAAACTCACTTCTCATCTCTCACTCACTTCTCATCTCTAACTCACTTCTCATCTCTAACTCACTTCTCATCTCTCACTCACTTCTCATCTCAAACTCACTTCTCATCTCTCACTCACTTCTCATCTCTCACTCACTTCTCATCTCTCACTCACCTCTCGTCTCAAACTCACTTCTCATCTCTAACTCACTTCTCATCTCTAACTCACTTCTCATCTCTAACTCACTTCTCAACTCTAACTCACTTCTCATCTCTAACTCACTTCTCATCTCTCACTCACTTCTCATCTCTGACTCACTTCTCATCTCTAACTCACTTATCATCTCTGACTCACTTCTCATCTCTGACTCACTTCTCATCTCTCACTCACTTCTCATCTCTGACTCACTTCTCATCTCTGACTCACTTCTCATCTCTGACTCACTTCTCATCTCTCACTCACTTCTCATCTCTGACTCACTTCTCATCTCTAACTCACTTCTCATCTCTCACTCACTTCTCATCTCTCACTCACTTCTCATCTCTGACTCACTTCTCATCTCTCACTCACTTCTCATCTCTGACTCACTTCTCATCTCTGACTCACTTCTCATCTCTCACTCACTTCTCATCTCTCACTCACTTCTCATCTCTGACTCACTTCTCATCTCTAACTCACTTCTCATCTCTGACTCACTTCTCATCTCTCACTCACTTCTCATCTCTGACTCACTTCTCATCTCTCACTCACTTCTCATCTCTGACTCACATCTCATCTCTGACTCACTTCTCATCTCTCACTCACTTCTCATCTCTGACTCACTTCTCATCTCTGACTCACTTCTCATCTCTCACTCACTTCTCATCTCTGACTCACTTCTCATCTCTCACTCACTTCTCATCTCTCACTCACTTCTCATCTCTAACTCACTTCTCATCTCAAACTTTAGATGCATCAAAGGATTTAATTATCTGTCAATCACAGACTCTAATTCTCAGCTGTGGTGAGTTTCATTTGTATTCTGTCCAATGATTTAAAGGCCAGATAACATGATGAGAAAATAAAGATGTCAAACACATTTGTCTGTAATGTGACTTTATATCAACAGTCGAGGGAACTATTAAAATCCTTTCAGCCAATTATGGGCGTACAGACGCTCAGACCTGCTCTACTGGAATACAAGATTACCAGCACTTAAATGTTTGGTGCAGTCAGAATAGATCCCTAACAGTGGCCACTCTGTAAGAACAGTAAACATTATTAAAGAGCTATCAAATATTATCAGATAATTGTTTACATATTTTTGCTGTTCTTTGTACACAGATGTGATGGAAAAACGAGTTGTTCTTTGGTTGTGAGCGATGCAGTCTTCACTGATCCTTGTGATGGAAATTATAAATACCTGAAAGTGTCTTATGAGTGTGTTACAGCACCACCAAGTGAGTTTTACACCCAACTGACACCTGACTCTTATAAAATATACAGCAGTAAAGTTGAAGTGTATTTTAAGATTTATTTATTTATTAAGTAAGTATATTATTAACCGTCTGATATTAGTGTACCTGTAAGTTTACTATTTTAATACTGTTGGGGACTAAACTGGCCCTCTACACTGATACTTGATATCTGTGTTTCTCTGATTCACTCATAAGGTAATCGCTTCATATCTTTTTCTATATTTATGACACTGTTGTTTTACAATGTGAGGCAAAGTAAACAAACAATTCTATGATGTTACAGTCAACATCATCTGATGTTGCCAAAAGGTTTCTCATTGGTCAAAGATGCTCTTCATTGGCAACTGAGTTGACCAATCAGCGTTAACCACACAGTTACGTCATTTTGTTTAAAAAGGAAGAAGGTTGACTTAACACGTTTGAGGAAAAGTTAGCGAATTTGTGAACATAAGCCCTTAAATAAAAGCCCGGAAATAACACTAAAATAAAACAATCCGTGTTTTGCTGAATTGTTTAAAAGTGTAGCTTTGTTGTTGCTGTTGATATTGCTATTACACCAGAGAAAGCAAATCACTTTAAACTAATTAAATGCTTCAAGTGCAAGTGTTATTTTACATAAATCTGTACAATAAAAAAAAATACTCATCAGTTGAACGTAATTTATTCAAGTGGCAAACTTCCACATACTATTGATACATTTCTATAACTGAATATGGCGGGGCGATGATGGGGCTGGTTCTCAAATGAACCCGTTCATCTATCACTACAAGATCCGACTACGCCACCCGGGAGGGTTAAACCCAGCAACTAAAGGTAAACCCCACAAGCTAAGATCACACAGATTCGTTCTCTTCGTAAATTAAGGTAAGCCGAGATCATGGGTATCCAGTAAAAACAATGAGTTTTATTACACGACATTAGCATAAAAGACAAAAACAGCTCGGCTTAGGCAGAACCGGTCAATACCAGCAACCCGATTTAATGGGCCACGCACACCATAGTATATAACAGAAAAGAAATCAATAAACCAAAAAAATAAACAAACTTTTAAACACAATAATTACATGAAGAAATTAAACACATGTACACATGGCTGGGGTATCCACTACAGGGAAGATCAACCGTACTGAGTGTGCTAAAGCACGCACTACCCGTGAATCCCAATCACACAGGTCACACAGGTCACAAGTGTCACAACACGGCAAACCTTGTAGCACCACCACCATTAGGGACCTTCCACCCGTGGGACCCCAGCTCCTGAAAGAAAGTAATAAACAAAGAAACAAACACTACCCATTCAACAACTTTAAACTACATGAGAAAAGAAAAATTAAGAAAATAAAAGGGGATTATACAAAGTAAAACAAAAAGCAAATAATCAAACAATAATTAAATTCACAATAACCACGGTTACGAGGACCAACACGGCATAGCAGGTGGTCAGTGGAAGAGGAAGTCTCCTTAGAACCTCCCTAACCCAGACACAGCGACCACGGCGCCGGGAGTTCAGTATCAATAGCTTTAATTAGCCTTAGCTTAGCGGCAAACACGCAAAGACAGCGCAGAGTATCCAATAGCAGTAGTCTAACGTAACTTTAGCGGTAAAGATTCCGAGGCAGCGATCACCACGCCGAGTGTACAACAGCAGTAGCTCTCAAGTAGCCCTAACGGCGAAGATCTGGAAGCAGCGCTCACAGTGCCGGGTGTGCCATAGCAGTAGCTTCAACGGCAAAGCAACCCACTGTAGAATCCAACAGTCCAGGACAACAAAAAGGGAAACAACGGGAGAACTCCAAGGAGGAGAAAGGGAGGATCCTGTGACATGAATACACATTGTTATTAGAAATAACCATCATCCGCTAAGATTTCCCCCAAATCATCCGTTAGTGACTTACCAAACCACGTCAATTAACCGCACACCGTTCACAGGTCAGGACACACATTCTTCACCCGCCCCGTTACTAAACTGGAGTACAGGGACTACACATTTAAACCCCTCGCAACTGGTAAGCCTCGATGAGTTAACTATTAAATATGTTTACATACCTGAATTTAGAGCAGTCAATAAATCCACCATAGCACATGAGCGACATACCGGACGAAAAAGGACAGGCTAGGATGCAACACACAACTTGTCAATACCGAGGAAAAACTGATGAAGGGAGAGAAGGCTGCGACATGCTTAACGGCACATACCTGTAACTACCGCACACAACCACCCACAGGGAAAGATCCGGATGTGACGCATTACCGGCTGCTGCCAACCACATCTAAATAGCCAGCACTGATCGCTGATTGGCTATCCCAAATATCAATCCCCGCCTCTTCACTTCCTCGTACTGCCACATATATATAATCAAGTATATATCAAGATATTTGGAAAAAAATTACACTCGTCTGCCGGCAAAGCGGCTTCCGTGCTGCATTCCATGGCTGTGCTCCAAGTATACCAGGCCAAACTCCTCCAGGGAATGGACGAGTCCGGTACTGACATTGCGCCCTTCAAAGAGCTGAGGAGCGCAACGGATCTGGCTTTACGCGCCACCAAGCCTTGGGCTCAGGCGATAGGCAGATCGATGGCCAGTCTCGTGGTTCTCGAGCGCCATCTATGGCTTAGGCTCATGGAAATTTAAGGATGTGGACAAGTTCAGATGTTTCACGGCAGCACATAAATCTTCGCAGGCCATGAAGCACTTCCACGCAGGACGTGGGCTGACACCGGGTTTACTCAAAGGTTGTTAACCCTTGCGAAGGTGTTTGGGCATACAGATGTATGCTAGAGAGGCTCTTCTGGCCAGTGTCCAGGAGGTGGCTATACCCCGTGTGGAGTGAGCCCACACGGCTAATGGGCATGAAAGATTCTGAGATCGGTATGCCGTCGTACCGGCATCCACGACCCAGTGCGCCAGCCTCTAGTTGGAGACAGCCTTCCCCTTCTGCTGTCCTCCAAAACCGACAAAGAGCTGGTCAGAGCTTCCGAGCTCTGCGTGTGGTCCAAGTAGAGGCACAGTGCGCGTTCTGGACACAATACGGATGGGGTTGGGTATTCCTCCCCGATGGGGAACACCTGCAAGTCCACCACTTGGTCCCGGAAGGGAGTAGTGGGAACTTTTGGGCATGCTTCCGGGCCTGGGTCTCAAGATAACATGAGAGTTGCCAGGGCCGTATTCAAGGCAATCCGGGGACACGGAAAATGCTTGGAATTCCCCTTCCCTCTAGTAGGAAGCGAGTGTCATCAGGAGGACCGTCTTACTCGTCAGGTGAGGAAGATCGGAACCTCCGAGGGGCTCTTGGTGTACACCACAAATCTCGCGAGTGTGCCAAGATAAGCCTGTCGTCGAGATAGTTTTAATACCCGCACACCTTTTTCCCGAAGGGGTTAGGGACCAAAAGGGTGGACTCTGTACTGATATGCCCGCCCCTCGAACGCAAACCGTAGGAACGGCTGGAGTCGAGGGAGGATCAAGACATGAAAGTAAGGGACTTTCAGGTCGATTGCCACGAACCAATCCTTACACCTGATAGATGTCAGGACGCGACTCTGCGTGAGCATCCTGAACGGCAGCTTTTGAAGGTGCTTGTTCAGGGTACGCAGATCTAGAATGGGGTGTTTTTCGTTCCACTTGTAGCACTGCGGGATTATACTGGTTCCCCACAGCGTCCTGTGTGAATTGTCGATAGGGAAGGTACTCTGTTACTAACGTAACCTTGATTCCCTGAGATACGGGAATGAGTACTGCGTTCCTGGCCGTTTTTACAAGCTGCATATGGTCGTCGCTTCAGTCGAAGTATCCTGAGGACCCTACGGTGATGTGTCTGCTTACATAGCCATAAACCCCGCCCCTTTTGGCGGGCGCCATCTCCATAGGTCCATGCAGCTTTGCTGATATTGGCGTAAATTTTTACTTTACACACCAATGCCCGTGCAGTATTCACTAAAGCTTCAGTCATCGGAGAAAAATTTGTTTTTCCCATAGGGTCCTGCTACGCAGTACTCGTTCCCGTATCTCAGGGAACCGAGATTACGTTAGTAGCGGAGTACATTTTATGTTTTATACAAATTCAAGACCACAACTTCATCTGTACAAGGAAAGAGAAATAAATATTGTTTTTTGTTCCTTTGTTAATTTTCTGGTTTTCGTTTCTTGTTTTGTTGCTTAGCCATAGGGAGCATCTAAGGGCACACTACAAATACTTGCATCAAACTTTCATGACTCCCAGCATGCATTGCAGTTGATCTGTTTCTCCGAATTAGTTTAATGATTGTGACCGTTCTTGAGGTTTATATGACAAGTGTCGGTGTCTAAGTGTGTCAGTAACACATTCTTTTTTTTCTGTTCATACTGTCACAGCATCTTTGTATTATCAACCAAAACATTTACATTCATTTCAAATTTTGACTCTTATGTTTGGCAAACTCTGTCAATTTAACCTCTTAACTCAAGAGCTCAACTAAAGCAAACACTGATGACAATGGTGGTTCAATGTTCTTTTCAACATTAATTTCAGGTGCAAAAGTGATATTTAACCCTAACCAACAATTTTAATTAGATTTCTTGCTGTTAGGGTACACTTTTTTTTTCATATGTGATTTGTTAATAAGTTCATAATAGAGTTAAAGCAGCACTCACAGCATCCACACGCGGGCTTATAGCAGCCTGATCTTCTTCTTTCTGAATGTGACACATAGACGAAAAAACACCAAATAAGGATCTCTGGGAAAGATGACCTGACAGGGCAAAACACAAAACCTTATTACAAGCTTTCAGGTGAATCCAGCAAGGTGTAGGTACACAGTTTTAAGCACCTTTCTTTCATGTGCTCGCTCAATAACAGGTTTAACTTAATTGTTACTCAACCTGCTTTAAATTGCCTTATTTAGGATAATATATCATTTTATTGAATTATTAACAGATGATAGTGATGTGTGTTTGTTTACTGCTTTAGCTCTTCCACAATGAAAATGAAATGTAAAAATAAAATCTGGTGAAGGTTGACTTTCATTCTGTATGATGGATTCATGTAAAATAGAGACATTATGTTCTCTCCAGACTTTTCACTGCATCTGTAATTATAACAGTTTGGGAAAATGTTTAGATTTATGAAAATAAAGCTTTTTTCGAAAAGCTTGTTGAACACTTCAATAAAAGTTATATGTGACCCTGGATCACAAAACCAGTCTTAAGTAGCACGGGAACATTTTAAGTAAAAGCCAAAGGTATGTTGTATGGATCAAAGTGATCGATTTTTCTTTTAAGCCAAAAATCATTATAATATTAATTAAAGATCATGTTCCATGAAGATATTTTGTAAATTTCGTACCTTAAATATATAAAAACTTTATTTTTGTGAGTGGATCTCCTGTCAAAGTGCCCCTGATTAACAATTTTAAAGGCAATTTTCTCAACATTTTGATTTTGTGGCACCATCAGATTCCTGAGTTTTAAATGATTGTATCTCAGCCAGATATTGTCCTATTCTCACAACTCTTACATCAACAGAAAGCTTATTTATTCAACTTTCAGATGATGTAAAAATCTCTATTTCGAAAAAATGATCTATAAGACTGGTTTTGTCTTCCAGGGTCACATATAATGTCTATAATGATGATTTTTATGTTATGATTAAATTGAATTATATAAATTGTTAGTCTATTATATCCACTATGGTATTCACCGCTCACCCAATAATTCTACACTAAAGATTTACTTGTGTGAACATATCTGAGAATACAGCTGCATATATTAAAATATCACTGCAAAATGTAACTGACAAGTTTATATATAAAAAATAAGTAAACTTAACTTAATGACGGTCTCTTACATGGCAAAAGATGAATTTTAATTTAAGTATTAGTGAATGATGAGATTGGTCAATGCTTGGTCAATTTAGACAAGACAAGGCCTTATTAGACCAATATTCATGACCATAAACAACATGTTCTATGGACTTAGTGGAAATTTATTTATGGAGCATGTTTATCATAATTGAGGAAAGAATGAATATGTTTGAACAGACAAGACTTAAAGAAATGTCAATTAGCACAGCAGGATTTGTGCAAAATGTAGATTTACTTTGGCAAATACTCACATTGTTACCAGGCTGCTTAGGAGATATCTGGGTCCTGTTTCACATATATTCTATTAGCACCACATCATTGACTTCATATCCTTTGACTTCTTGGGCATTAAGTCGGTACACTATTGTCTGCCATGCTTTCTTGAATTATGGCATTGGTATTGCATTTTTTCTTATGGTTTCTTTCACCTCTTCATAGAAATCTATCAGGAGCTGTTGTGCAGCGACCGTGAAGTATGAAGTTTGACATTTTTCCATGTCCTAACAAAATACAGACAGAACATAGTGTAATGGCGCCCTCAGGTGGTGAACAGAGGTCCCAGCACCAGGGCGTGACACTGTCTAGGCTGGTGTATAAGTGTATAGGGATACTGTAAGTGTGTTCCACTTCCACTTCAAGAGAAAGTAAGAATGAGAAACTATTTACGCAAAAGTAGGAGTTGACAAAATCTTATTATCAGGTACAGTGGGTTATTTAAACAGTCCAGTCGCATTTTATAAAAATAAACTGAAATGAAACACTGCTTCTTCACTCTATGAATTAAATAAAAATCATGTTGAAGTAGTATTTTGAACAACCGCAAAGGTGTTTCACCCTGTAACATCACATTTGCTTGTTGAATAATAATAATGTTTAGTTGACAAAAAAATATATAATAATGCATTTCTATATCTTTTTATATATAATAAGGGTGTGCACTACTGTCCAAACCGATTTCTTAAAAATGAGTATAATTTATTTTTATTTTTACATGTTTATATTGTGATATGATACACCAAGTATAATACGAAACATTAATGTTCATATGGCACAGTGATCACCCGTTATATGAACTTCAGATAGACAGTATTCAGATGTCCGTTTACTTTCTGTTTCTGTCTCATAAAATACAGAAGCAGTTTAGAGATTTTACTCATCAATCATCAATATATATAAGTGTGTATGTGTGTGTGTGCGTGTGTGTGTAGGAAACATTTGTCAAACCCAAACTGACCTAGAAAGAGTAAAATCATCCTCATGATGACGCTTTTCTTAATCAAAGTGTGTTTCACAATCATAAACTTACAATATTTTCTAACTGAATCTTAGACAGTGTTCATTAATTTATTGAATCCATTTCAAGCTCTTCAGAGCAGAAGAACAGAAACAAATAACAAGTAAATTTAACGCAACTTCATTTTGCAAGTTTTTGCACACAGGTTTTTAAAGTAAATTTATAAGTACATGTATAGCTTTTTAACTAAGGAAAACTTGCTCAAACAACTTGAGTCAAATTAACATCATAAACAAGCACATATAACTTGGCCTGTAAAATTGTGTTGTGTAGTTTTTACTTACTGATCTGATGTAATAAATTGATATAATAAAGTAAACTCTATTTCTCTTTTAATTAAATTTGACTTGTTTATTTTTAGTTAAATAAAAAGAGTTACTTTTACAATATGACAGAATAGTAAGTGACAACAAATGTGCAGTCAAGAGTCCCTTTGTATTATGTAATGCTTACGATCATCATTTAAACATCCAGGTTCAATGACACATTACAACTTGCATCTCAACTTGAGTAACAAATTGTAATATTCACTCACTGCTGTTACACATTAAAACGTGTGTCAACTAAGTATACTCAGCACATCTTTGGCCGATTGCTATTTGAAAGCAATTTTGACTAAAAAACGTCCATCATCAAAAAACACTTGCATTTACACATGTGTAGAACATGTGTTTGACATATTTACAGAAATTGAGTAAATCACATGTACAAACCCATGGGATCATAAGTGCAATATGTCAGGGATCCTGAAGAGGGACTTCAGGAGTCCGATCGAGATGGTATTCATCGCCCACCGCGAGGATCATTCGTAGGCCTGGACCCCAGCAGCATGGAGCAGATCTTTTGTCTGACAACATCACAATGACGCTACCCATCATTTGACTAGTAAGTAAAAACGTTAACTTCAGTCTGTGTTCCTCCCACTCAACTGTTAAAAAATGTAACTTCTTCCAAATGCATTGAGACTATGTCTGTCCCCCGAATTATACAACTAAATAATAATTTTGGTAAAAGTCACAGCAAAAAACATCATTGTGAATAAAACTGAAGACAATGTAACTAATGAGCAAAACCAACTTATACTCAACTCAGGTTTGGCTACTTAATATAAGTTCACCAAATCCAAAGTCAGTTATTGTACACTCTTAGAAATGAAATGTTGTATTTAATTAATAAAGTTATGTCAACCGGTCCCACAAAACTTAGTTGCTTAAATGGAAAAGGTAATATACAATTAATCGTAACATAATGTTTTAAGTAAATCGCTCATAACTGTGATAATTAAATGGTACATCACACACTTATTTTGAATAAATGTAAATTATTGTCTTGAATTTAATGACTATAGCTTGATCTAAGATGACCTGATTTAGTTCAATTTATTTAACAGAAATAAGCTTTGCTAATGTTATCCATTTGTGTTGATTGTACTTAATGATTGGAACTTAGAGCAACTAAGTCTGTAGGTCAAATAAAAACACTCAAATAAAATGAATTGCTCAACATTTTTTATATTATACATTTGTAACATTTATTAGACATTATCTCATTTAACTTCAATAAGATGATATTGAGAAAATAAAACTCAACAGAAATGCAAACAATTATTGTTACCGCCCACAACCTAACCAAAGGCAACACTTTTCTGAACAAGGGTAACCACCAAACTCAAAAATATAACTAACTCTTTAAAACTTTTAAGATAAATGAACATTAAACACTAACAAGTGTTTCTTTTTACTGAAAAATGCACAATATAAAACACTTATTTAAGAAAATAACTCTCAAAAAGCATGCTGGGATATATAAGTCCTCTGCCCTATTATAACTATTTTATGTTAACACAACACAACTCCTTTATGTTGTCCCTACATGAATGGATTCAGTTATATGACTAAACATAAAACAATCATGTTGTAACCATATTTTCCAAAAGTTGTGTTGATTTAACTTAAGCCAGTTAAGTAAATTTAACAGGCAGCAAAAACATTTTTTTTGAGTGCACCTGTGTCCACATAAAGACAGAATGTAGATTAGGAACTGTTGAATTTGATTCACTTAAAATGGCGTTGAGAGACTTTGAGTGAGTGAGCTGAACGACGATCGTTGAATGTGCTTTCCATCTGCGCATGTGCAGATATAGCTCCACCTGCTGACCAAAGTGCGGTATTGCAGAAGCAACGCAATTCCGTTTCATTCATTTGACATAAGTGAGCTGTGTAAATGTGAAATGTCACTTTTTCTAATTCTGTCAATATGACTGTCTTAATTTTAATGCTCAAACGTAACCACATTATTTAATTTAAACATAGTTACATTCTTTGGACCAACAACCGCCAATTTTCATTTTTTTGAGTGTATATGAAACGATCACAGACATCTGATTTGATATACTCTGCCTTACTGACCGATCTTACCATTGTAGAAATTATGCCTCAAAGCGACAATGTCACCGATCACCATCTTAAAACATGTACACTGCAGAAATCAGCCTTATTACTCATTATTGACAGGGTAGAACAATCAACTCGACTACTAAAGATAGTTTCGTAAAGAACTTGACAGATCTGACTTCCTTAATAACCCTACCAATAATTCAGTATGACTTGATCACATGACCAGCAACATGGGCACTATTTTCTCTAACAGAAGCGGTCGCACCTATTAAGTTAAATAAGATTGATGAGGAAATCATAGGACCATGGTACAGTACCACTACTTACGCTCTCAAAATAGAAAGACGTAAACTGGAGGGCAAATGGAAACAAACCCAATTAGAGATCTTTAAAATTGTGTAGAAACTGTTATAAAAGGCACCTAAAGCAGCAAAGGATGAGCATCTCCAAAACCTCATAGAAACTAACAAAACAATCGAAGGTTTTTATTCAGTAGAGTTGCTAAATTAACAAACAAACAGACTTCACCTGACCTGGTTATTTCCACACATTGGTAGCAATGAATTCATGATTTTTTTTGTCTGCACACACACAAAAGCTGAACAGTGAGGTCATCTTCACACTTCTTCCAAACCAGAGATCGACAGGTTACCCATGATGCAGCAGACACACATATTAATGAACACACTTACTCTGTCACGGATTACATCAATATCTCCACTGCAGCAGTGTAGTCCGACCTACTACGCTACCGAACCCAAATGACCAAAAAAAGACAGAGTGTTTGTTTTTCCAGTAACATGACAATTATTACAGTGAAATATGTCAGTTATTCATAATCAAGCAAAATGATTCACTTATGCTTTAATTATGAAGTTACAGCAATGGAAAATAATAATTAGTTGGATTTGTTTTAACACATTCACATGTGCGCTTATGCTGTTCAGGCAGAATTGTGAATCCCTTGTTACAAACAGATACGGAGTATGACTTCAAAGGACCCCGGGGCCAGTTACCTCCAAGGGCCCCCTCCCACATTTTTTCTGTGCTTAAAATATGTGATGCATACATGTATTTAACGCATCACATAAATAAAAAATGATTTCTCACCATAAAATGCCCCTTTGACACTTAAAGTAAATCATTCAGAAAATGCAATTTAAATGTGCTGTAATTTTATTGAATACACTGTAAAAAATGTTCCGTAATTTTTACGGAAAAATACCGGCAGCTGTGGTTACCAGTAAAATTCCGTAAAAAATACAGGAAAAGAATGTTAACAGCTTTGCAGTTTAAAACTTCAGGGCACAAACTTCAAACTGTGTATGAACTTAATACATCTGAGTCTTTTATATTAAGAACATTTCTTTATAGAAACTGAAAACTTGGTCCAAATGCATAAAAGTGATAAAATTACATTTACTTAATTTATTTCTTTGTAATTCATTATTAAAGTCACTTTTAAACAAAGCAACATGCAAGCATGACATCAAAATATCTTTGCCTGACCGTGACTTGAACACAGACTCCACTCTTCAGCTTAGTGGTGACCCACAAAACATTTAATATCAGAAAAGAAAAGAGAAAATACAAATTCCGTAGTTTTTACGGAAAAATACCGGCAGCTGTGGTTACCAGCAAACTACCGTAAAATTACGGGAACATCCTGTTTTTATTCATCCAATCAATTCACAGTAGAAAACATGAGCCACACCCACTATTCATCTTGTAAATACATCAGAATACTGAAGACGATCATCACTTCTGCTTCACAGGGACTGCAGCATAACAGCCATGACTTGATGCTTTATTGGTTTATTTAAAGTCACCGTTTTTGTGATCAGGGTTTGCTTTAGTTGGTCTCTTTCAGCCGTCATAAATAAGTTTACAGATATCTTTGTGCTACTATGACATTGTTTTATATAAAACATAGTTTTGTAGCAAATCACATCAAATGAAATTGTGATTAGGTATTTACTCTTTATCTGGGATGTTGTTTAATTACTTATTGTATTTTTTGTTACAAACGCCTCAATGAATTTAGTTTTAAAATTCATGTTTCATGCAACAATCAATCTGAAAAGTTTTTGAACTGTTTAAAAGCTTGCATTTTGTCTTTGACTCAGACATCAAGAATCAG
Source organism: Triplophysa dalaica (assembly GCF_015846415.1). Taxonomy (NCBI): domain Eukaryota; kingdom Metazoa; phylum Chordata; class Actinopteri; order Cypriniformes; family Nemacheilidae; genus Triplophysa; species Triplophysa dalaica. Next base: position 21,780,935 of record NC_079546.1, on the reverse strand, counting down.
TGTATGAATCTCAACAGTGGTGACTAACAAATGAAAAGCTTACAGCCGCAATGCATGCTGGGATTCATTGAAGAGTCTTGTGCTTTGATGATACCCAGAATGCATTGCGTTTATCTTTAGAGGTTTTTTTCTGTTGTCACCATTGTTGAGACAAACTGTTATATTCTATATATCTGCTAGAACATTTATCATGTCTTAGATGTGCTGTTAAATACATTCAGTATATTAATTAATTTCATTCAATATCATAAATGAGGACAACAAGTAACTTTAAAGCACTATCTACACTCTTGAACATGTACTTAACCACCAACTCAAATAATTGAAAGCGTTAGCTTTATCTGAGCTTTCCACCCACTTGCATCAGTGTGTTTCAACTCATAGATGTCAATACTGGGGAAAGACTTCTTCACATGGAAAGCAAAGGGTCAAGACCACAACTAAAGCAAACACTCTTCACCATAATGGTGACTCAACAAAACCATCAACATGTAAACTTGTGTTCATTTTCAATTAGAACTTTTGTAGACGTGCAACAGAAATAAAGTGACAGTGGTGTCTGTAAGTGAAGGTGATAAAAGTGTTTGTGGAGTTAAAAAAAAACTCCTTGTTAAAACTTTGGAATTTCACTGTTCATTTCACAGAGAATTTGACAGTGTTACTGTATTTTTATGGACGTTTTTTGACAACAGTTTTCTCTGTGAAAACTACAGAATTTTACTGTTAATTTCACAGCATTTTTTACAGGGTTTTTCCGTAAAAATAATGGAATTTTTGCTGTTAATTTTACATACAATTTTACAGTGTTTTTCTGTATTTTTTAGGGACACTTTCTGATAACAGGTTTTTTATTTGAAAACAACAGAATTTTACTGTTAATTTCACAGGCATTTTTTACAGTGTACATTAACATAAAAACATATGTTGGCATGATTTGTTGAACCCATTTATTACACATAGATATACATTTATTTCCATTGTTACGGGGTTCCCTGTACCAAACTGAATGGCAGAACCTTGAAGCCCAGGGCCTGTTCGGGCTCATGATAGTCAACCCTGCAAAAAAAAGCAAGTCCAATCGACGTCTTTTCTACGTCGTTGATGAGGTTGAAAAGATATCCCCTGTGGAGCCAAAGTGAAAGTTTTTACAATGTTTGTTTATGATGTCTTCTGAACGTGTGATATTGTTGTCCTGGGCCCAGTTTTTCAAAAGTAATCCAGTGGGATTTCAGATCACGGATTGGATCAAATCTTGGAAATGGGTTTTTCAAAAGAAAAAGAGGCATTCTGAACTAAAATCAGATCATGTAATCCAATCTTACATTTGATCTGGATCAAACCTGCCCTTTGGGTTTTTCAAAATGTTGAACTCGGTTTGGGATCTATTTGATAAAAAAAACAGGATTATCCTGATCCCATCAGAAGGGTGGATTCAGTTGTGATTTTTCAATCCAAATAAAATCTGAAAAAGAGGCAACCTCACGCTAGAGTTTGACGGAGGGGCAGCGAGCCATAGACGTGGCAGAGGAAAAAGAGGAAGAGCTAAAGATAGGTCTCTGTCAGCAGCGGAGTCATGCTCACGCTGCTGAGGCGGCTTGTGGTGGTGTGGGCCAGCATGGCGCTGGGAAAGTTGGGTATGGGTCTTGACTGAGTGTAAAAGCAGTCGGGGTCTAGCAGCAGCGGAGTCTCAGGTGTGGCCCAGGCTTGCCTTTCTCGTGAGGGCAGGAAATTGATCGGGACGTGTTTGAGATCAAATGTGTTTTCATGTGGCCGGACCTTTTTACTGAAGATCTGGGAACTTTGTCCGCTTTTCTGGCCGGGGACTGCACAAGAGACCGTATGACTGACAGGTATGCAATGACGTTTCGTTTCGCACGGCAAATTGTTTATGAGTATAGAAATGTTGTTGCAATTACCGACTTCAGAAAGTTTCAAAAAGTTTAATGTTGTTAACCTTGCATACTTTTAAGAATCCAGCATTTTGTTAATTGTGAGGAATTCTCATTGTCACTGATATGAACACAACAGCGTTTTATACAGTTGGACAGCTTTGTGTTGTTTTCAGGTGTTCCGTTAAAGAACTCAACACAAATGCCACTCTGAAGCCTTGTTAAAGGGGAAGTTCACCCAAAAGTCAACATTGTTTGAATTTTTACTTACCCACATGACGTTTAACATGTTTAGAGAACTTCCTGATTTCCAGGCCTCCTCAAAGACATCATGGTGTCAGTTTTTGTCAAGGTCCTGAAAAGTACTAAAGACATCATTAAATTGGTTTATCAGCTCATAGTGGTTCAGTTAAATTTTTTGAAGCGACGAGAATGTTTATGTGCTAAAAGCAAAACAAAATACTGACTTTAATGGATATATACTCCTCTGTCTTGTCAAATTTGTCAATGTTTTATTTTTCAAACATTAACATTTTAAACCACTTAAACTATAAATTATTTACAAAATTAAATTGATTATAAGAAATATGTAAAGTCTAGTTCTTTATTCATACCATAAGGATCTAAAGAGTTAACAATTATCTGAGTTAATGAAACAGCATTTAGAAAAAGTGTACACATAGTATATTTATTGTCAAACTATCAGTAGGATAGTTATGTATGCCTGTATATATGTAGCACCATGGTCCTGTGAGGCATGACATTTCGTTCCACTGTATGTCCCCACATGTAGCGGAATGACAATAAAGCTTGAACTCGAACATGAAGGACAATAATATCACAACCCATTTAAACTGCAATATTTAATCCCATTAGCTTTTAAATATAAAATACCTTTTCCAATGTTTTGGCTATGAAGTAAATACTTGCATTACCATTGTTACTGCTACATTATAGGACATCACAGACTAACTGAATAAAAGATGCAGCTATAAATAGCTCTGTGTTGCTCATATGTACTAACTGGCTTTATAACTCTGTCTGTTCTCCACCAATAAGCTGGTGTGTGGTGGGCGTTCTGGTGCAATATGGCTGGCGTCGCATCATCTAGCTGGACCCTGCACATTGGTGGTGGTTGAGCAGATTCCCCCCTTCCATATGAAGCGCTTTGAGTCCCCAGAAAAGCGTTATATAAATGTAACAAATAATTCATTATCCAAAGCTACAATTAGTATTATTTTAAATGATCTTAATATGTCTTTCTCATCTAAAAACCTCACTAAAACAATCATTAAACTAATTATATTACTATATAAAGATGGTCATGTGATCATTCAGACGTCTGAACAAGTATTTCTGCTTCTCTTCATGTTCATGTGATGTAGTTCAGGTGATGAGTGAATGAGGAACAGGTGCGTGTGATCAATAGTGTGGCAAACTGAGGTCTGGTGCTGGGGGCGTGGCTAACAGAGCATCTGAGTCCCTGACAGAGATCATTATCAGACTTTTTATTCAGCAATTATGCAAAATCAAAACATGTTTGAGCTGGAATTAGACATAAGTCAACACACAATTCAGCTACGTTACACAAATACAATAACACAGTTACACAAACCGTCAGACTGTCTGTTAGCATATTTAAGGTAATAGTTCCACAATTAAAATTGTAAAAAATACTTTTGTTCTCCTGAACACAATGAGGGAATTTTGAAGACTATGTGTTACCAAACAAAGTACTACTATAGTCAATGGTGACCCACAACTTTTTACTTTTACACATTCTTCAGAATATCTTCTTTTGTGATCAACAGGAAAAGGAAAACAAAACAGGTTTAGAACAATTTGAAGGCGAGTAAATGGTGACAGATGTTGTTTCATTTTGGGGTGAACTATCAGTTTAATACAGGCGTGACAATAAGCATCTTTTAAAAGCATTAAACACATATGTATAAAATCTGATCAAATAAAGCTCGCTGTAATTTACTCTGTTACTCATAAAGAGAGGATTTTATTCCTAAACTGCTGACATCACTGTGTCTTCTGGATGAGCGTTCTGAGTCCTTCTTCTGTTTTCTGAGAAGATAAAAGTCAATAAAAGTGATGAAGTTCTGCTGTTTGTTTTCTGGATTGTTTCAGGTGAATGTGAATGATGATGATGATGATGATGAAAACTCACGCGCTCTTCCTGCACAGATGATCTGAAGAAGAATGACAGTAGGAGCAGCAAACACTGACACCTCAACAATCACTAGAATCACTAGAAGACACAAGAACACCATTAAATCCATCAAACTCTCAAACACTACACAAGAGAAACAAACACAAGATGAGTTCAGTGAGAGTTTCACTCATGTACTTATGTAACAGGACACATGGATCACAATCAACACTTCATACCTCTTATTATTATTGATGTTGTAGATGATGCTGTAAAAAACAGAGTTTAGTTTAGATGAGTCATAATGTGGAAACACACACACACACACATAAAGAAGATCATAAATGTTCAAAGACATCATACTGTAGAACATCACAATCATATTTCATGTTTATGTCATTTCTTCATCATCAGTACAGAGTTTAATGACTGAAGTCACTTTGAGTTCAGGACACTCCTGTCAGAGTGATGTCTTACCTGTAAATCTGACAGTATATGTGACTGAGGTCTTGATGTCATTCTTGTGTTTGAGCACACATCTCAACTCTGTGTTGTCGTCTTCATTCACGAGTGTTGTAGTCAGAGAGATGAGACAGAGTTTATCTGATCTAATCTGATATCTGGAGTCTGTCTGTAGATCAACATCAGTCTGATTCATCCACACCAGCTGAAATCCATCATCACTGAACACATAACCACAGTAATATGTAAACAGCTGACAGGAGAGAGTGACAGGTGTGTTTGCTCTTATCTCAGTCTGTGATGATGATGATGATGAAGACACTGAAACACAAATCACACAACACACTCTCAGTACTCATCCCAGATAGCAAATTTTTGCTGCCCAAATCTGGCCCACACCTTACTCTCCATACTTTACTCATCTGGCCCACATATGGCGTGGAATGATGTCACTTGTGCGGTCCGCTCCTGTTTGCCAGATTTGGGCCACAGGCATGCCAAAGCTATGCCACATGTCAAACATCAGAACAAATAAAGCAGAACTGAACCAAATATAAACAACAGTTCATTTCAATTCTGGCCCAGATTTATCCCAAAACCATCACCTTTCTGTGCTCCACTTTGATAGAATTTGTATTGGGTTTCATTATTATTATTGTGATGATTGAGTTATTAGTGATGAACATCTGCTTTTTAAAATAAATAAAAATATTTGCCCAGAGGAATACAACAACTACAACCTGAAATACAACCCAGCATACAAAAGTTTGTTATAAGAACGTTCCTTTTAAAATATTCAAAATGTCAGTCTTTTATGTTTTAAGATCATTTCCAGCTGACAAAAGTCACCATCATGGTGATCAGTGTTTCCTTGAGTTGGGCTCGTGACCCTTGACATTTACTCTTGAACATAGATGTACTTATAAAGTACATTTGTCAAAGAAATTGAAATGATGCTCTGAGCAATGGTGTTGGTTGGTGGTCAGTGAGATATCTACCATGTTTAAATTTGAAAAAAATACTGTCCTGCTGATCTTGAAATTACATTTAAACATCTGGGAGTTTGATTACATTTTTCAGTCTTCAAAGCTGTTTTGAAAAAAAAAAATACTCAGAATTTAGACCCACAGACATGAAAAATCAGTTTATGAATCTAAACAATGGTGAGAATAAACAAAAGAAAACTTCATGCTGTGATGCATGCTGGGTAACATCAGAGCACAAAACTAATTAAGAATTCCCAGCATGCATTGCGGTTGATCCACTTATCTGAGTTAGTTGGTTGTTTCTAACCATTGCTGAGATTCATACATTGATTCTTGATATCTGTGTGATTCTAAAATGTTGTTTGATAAAAATACAAAAACAGTCAAATTTCCTGATTTTACAATGTCCTTTCAGGATCTTAAGCATAGCACTCAACCTAAATGAGTACTGAATCAAGCTATAACAGAGGTTTCACCAATACCATTTAGTTAGGTTCATATTTGCTCTACCATGACAAATGAACTTTATAAGGACGCAGTTCAAACATACCTTTGCTCAGGGGTCAAGAGCCCAACCCAAGGAAACACTGATCACCATGATGGTAACATTCTTAAAACACTTAAAACATTTTTTACGTATTCAAACATGTGAAAAACCTCTATGGAACGTTCTTATAACAAATTTTTGTTAGCTGGGTTGTATTTCAGGCTGTATTTCAGGTTGTAGTTGTTATGTTTATCTGGGTAAATACTTTTTTTGTAGTTTTTGTTGATATTTTCTGCAGTGATGCTGTTTGTTAAGAGCAGATGTTCATCACTAATAACTCAATCATCACTATAATAATAATGAAACTCATTACAAATTCTGTCAAACAGGAGCACAGAAAGGTGTTGGTTTTTGGATAAATCTGGGCCAGAATTGAAATGAATTGTTGTTTATATTTGGTTCAGTTCTGCTTTATTTGTTTTGATGTTTGACATGTGGCATAGCTTTGGCATGCCTGTGGCCCAAATCTGGCAAACAGGAGAGGATCGCACAAGTCCCATCATTCCACGCCATATGTGGGCCAGATGAGTAAAGTATGGAGAGTAAGGTGTGGGCCAGATTTGGGGCGCAAAAATTTGCTATCTGAGTTTCAGTGAAAACACAAGAGATAAAGAGAACTGTGATCTGAAGTTAAACATGTGTTCATATAAATGAAGAGAAACACTGACCATGAAGAACATGTAGAAAAACATATGAATAAGGTTCATGATGACTTCCATTCACATATTGTCTGCAGGTGTAAAGTCCACCATCATGTTGTGTTGTGTTATAGATGTTGAGAGAGCAGTCAGATGTCAGACTCAGTCTCTCAGATCTCTCTGTGTTATTCTTCTTTATTCCTCCAGTAAACACTTCTACTTCAGATGATCTTGTATATTTACTGTAGATCCATGAAATTGAGGAGCATTGATGAAGAGCATCATTACAGGACAGAGACACACTTTCACCAGAACTGATGAACACATCTTGTGCTCCACTCACACCTGAAACAGCAGATGACATCACTCATATTAATATATTACAATATATTCAAACAGTTTAATATTTATCTCTCAATGACAGATAGTCCCCGTGACCCGATGTAGTTCGGATAAGCGGTAGAAAATGGAATGGAATGACAGATAGAGTTTTCTTATTTTAACATCACATAAATCAGAAGATTTGACAGTAAATCATGTGATCTAGTTCCTTTACCCCTTTTCACCAAGAAATGCTTGTAAATTATTGGTAAAGTCATTCAGGTAATGTCCTGTTCACACCAGCAATGTCATTCTGTTAATTTAACGGTAAGACAGCGTTCACACAGCTGTCTCAAAATATCAGTAATATGATGTCATCAAGCGGACGTTCAACCGGAGTTATGTATGAAAATATGTGACGGTGTGATTTTATATCTGAACACAATAAATATTATATATACACTGTGAGAGTTAACATGATCATTTTTCAACACTTGCGATTTTTCTCTGAACGAATGTGTTGTTGATGTTTGGGTCAAACACTTGCTCTTAACTCAACACTGCGCTGTGCTGCTCTTCTGTGGGGTGGACGGTGTACAGTCACTTTATGTATTTACGGTAATAAAGATCTGCTCATGTGAGACGGCATGTCAAAGACGAAGGGGCGAACTAACATGAGATGAGAGAACTGCTCCGCCATCTTCTGTTTCTGTGACTGAAGCTGGATATCTTTTGTGTTTCATCTCTTGAATCTGCATGAATGCTGATGACTGTGATGATGCTAAAGCAGCCTTATTAAACTTAAAGGAACAATTACAGCTTTTGCTTGTGTCAGTTCTTTTCTCTGGCAAATATGTTGGCTTGACAGAGCCAACATACTGTTCTGTGTTCTAAGCTTATTATTCTTATTCTTATTCTTATTCTTATTCTTATTATTATTATTATTATTATTATTATTATTATTATTATTATTGTCGTCCCCAAAATTTCTGACTGGTACTCCTCCTAAAGCTTTCAAGCTACATCTACTAAACTTTCCACAAACTGATCCAAAAACCAGACTCTCAAAACAACCAAATTTCCCATAGACTTAACATTGGGACAAACTTAAACGGATCATAACTCAAAGTACGGATGTCGTAGAAACTTGCGAGTTACCATGTTTGAAGAGTCTGGCAGCCTCTATGAGAACATACATCACAATGGGGTGTTAGTTGCACCCCTGGGGTGAAGGAGCCCCCCAAAATCCCCCCTATATTTTTATGGGAAGGGCATTATAACAGTCCCGTGTTGAATATCTTCGCATTACAACCACTTAGAGACAAGGGGGTGGCCTCATTTTACTCAGGCAACAAACCAGTATCCTAGAAACTTAATTAAGCTACGAAGCCACGCCCATAGCAACAAAACATGTTAACTTAGCAACCATATAACCAGACCTATAACTCTACATCAGAAATTAGTAGAGACATGGGGGTTGGTTTGTTTCATTTGGGGCTTGACAAATCATCAGTTGACTTCTGCTAAGCCACGCACATAGCAACCAAACGGGTAAGCCTAGCAACCGTTTTGCAATACCTATATCTTTTTATCAAAACATCGTAGAGACATTGGGGTTAGTTCATTTCACTCATGGCTTGGAGTATCATACTAGCAGCATGCTAATTTTGCTAGCGAAAAGGTTAATCAAGCTAACAACATACTAAGCCCGGTTTTTACACACTAGGGTCACATAATTTTTTCCATCATGTTAGAAGTGTTTAACAATAAAATCTTTCAAATTATTTCAAACTCTTCAGGACAGGCTTTGTCAAGCCAACATAAAGTTTGGTCTTGAATTTTACAATCTAGTTTTACTTCTTTCTCTACACATCCCGACCTTGCGGGGCAACAGGGAGATGGGAAACTTTAAAACTGACCTGAACTATATGAGGACAAATGCAGAGACGCAAGAAACTGCAAGCAGAAACAGAAATGTTCATGCATACAGATACACTGAAAGTGCACGAGTGACGTGGGCAGTTTGGCAAATACATGAGAAAGTGTTTCCCACTGTTTTAAACCACTTCAAAGCATAAATGTTAAAGTGTTATGACTGTGCCAAAGTAGTCAGTGTCATGCGTTGTATGTCCTCTTAACGGTAATCTTCATTCTTCATTCCCATATCCCCACTTACTGGAATTTGCCGGTAATGTTACTATTTCTATTACTGAAAAATTGGAAGCACCGATTTAAAGTAAAGGTCCTGTTCACATAAAAAAAGGACTATTGACTTTTTGCATCACACTTTTGAATGTGAGAATAAGACACATGAACTCTATGATAAATGTGACATGAGAGGAAACTCAATATGTTTGTCAGAATGTCAGTGAGAGTAATGAAATGAAATTGGATGAAATAAATGTGTTGTATAGTTTACCTGTGAATAGTGAAGAGAGAAGGATCAGTCCCAGCAGACATATATCACTCTTCTCAGTCATGTTGTGTTTCTCTTACTGAGTCTCTTCTTATCATCTACTTCCTTCATGACAACATTTGTAACTGTTCCTCTAATTTCTCATTTCCTCTTTTCTCATCGACTGAGTCATGACACTATTATAGACTAGAACACATTCTGTAGTTTAATGGTCTTACTTATAAAATACTTCTGTTGTCTTAAAATAATTGGACACAGTGCTCAGTTATGACTTTTGTTGTCAGAGACTTTAACAGGACTAACATGATGAAGGTTTTCTCCAAATTCATTCAACACAAGACTTTCCTGCCCGAGCAGAGCAGATGCACAGCCTTCATTAAAGCTGATCACACCTCCGTTCTTCTTCTGTCTCCACACACAAAAAAGCAGAACATGAGGGAGGCCATCTTCACACTTCTTACAAACCAGAGATCAGCAGATTACCCATGATGCAGCAGACACAGACATTAATAAACACACTAACGTTGTCAAGGATTACATCATTATGTCCACTGCATTGGTAAAGACAGAGTGTTTGTTTTTCCATTAATATGACAATTAATACAGTTAAATATGTCATTTATTCATAATTATGCAAAATTCTTCAGTTATGCTTTAATTATGAAGTTATAACACTGGAAAATAATAAGTAGTAGTATTTTTTTAACACGTTCACATACACGAGATTAAGTAAAAACATGCAGGATTTAACTTTGTACAGATAAGGTTACAGATGAAGCCTAACTACCAACACTGACATCTCTGTGGGAATAATCGACAAAACATACTTGATATAAAATCGACTTTATTCTAAATGTAGAAATAAATAAACACAATGAGGATGTTAAAAACAACTGCAGCTTGGAAAACAAGCGAGTATATTAAGAGTACGCTAATATAGATCTTTAGAAGTCGTGATACACAAACAGCGCTGTGAAAAAGAAGGCAATGTTATACGTGCGTACATACACACAAAAGCAGGACATGAGTGAGGTCATCTTAACACTTCTTCCAAACCAGAGATCTGCAGATTACCCATGATGCAGCAGACACACACATTAATAAACACACTAACTCTGTCACAGATTATATCATGTATGTTCACCGCTGAACCCAAATGACCAAATAAAACCAAGTGTTTGTTTTTCCAGTAACATGACAATTATTACAGTTAAATATGACATTTATTCATACAAAAAACCTTCACTTATGCTTAATTATGAAGTTATAACACTGGAAAATAATAAGTAGTTGGAATGATTTTTGACACATTCACATGTGCGCTTGTGCTGTTGTGGCAGAATTGTGTTTCCATTGTCACAAATAACCAGAGGTGGACAATCCTGGGGCCAAAGAGTAAAAGTTCTGCCATATTTTTGTTTCAACCATGAACTCAGCAGCTGATTTCACCAGCGGAGGAACCAAAACATTCCTTTCAAGTCACAAGCAAGTCTCAAGTCAAATCTCAAGTCCTCAAAGAGTTAATGTTAATGAGATCATTAAGTGAGTAATTAAATGATGATTAAGTGATGAACACCTGCTGTTAACAATCAACATCACTGAAGAAAAGAGAAACACAAGAACTACAACTGACTTCAGCCACAGCCTTGGATGACATCAGCTGAAAAAAAAAAACATTTTCACCATAATTGTGGTCAGTGTTTGCTTTAGTTGTGCTCTTGAGCCTTTCAGGAAGTGGATCTGTTTCTGTCTCTCCTCTACACCTATAGCTGGTATGTCGTGAGCGCACTGGTGGTCTCACAGACTCCCCACTTATGGTTATAAAGCACTTTAGGTGTACAGGAATACACAACCGAGCGCTATATAAATGGATTATTTATTCAAAGATACTTGCTTCTTAAATAATTACAATATTTTTTTCATGGCAAACATTTGTTCAATGCTGAATCAAATCTTGAAGGAACAGAAAAGTTTGTATTTCTGGTTTAAATCTCTCTAGGTTTATGATCTGCATTTGGATATAAAAACCTCCTAAATCAATGGCACAATTAAGCTTCAATATTGGTATGAGTCTTTTAGAGATGAACATTTATCATATGAACCTCAACAGTGGTGACAATTATAAGTCATACTGCATTGCATGATGGGAGTTTTTCATGCATTGCAGCTTGAAGCATTTTGTTGAGCATCACCATTGTTGAGCTTCATATGTTGGTTCTTGATGTCTGTCTAGAAGTTTTAATTTAGCATGTGTTTTTTTGCTATTGAATTTTCTCAATGATACTTTTAGATAAACAGTTTGTTTAAACACAGAGTGTAAAAGGTTCATTATGCTAAACATTAACATGATTATGATATAAAAGAAATATGCTGCCTGTAATCATTTCAGTATTAGATCAACTTATCATATAAAATAAGTGAAGAGTTACACACTTCACAGGACTGATCTCTCTGCTTTATAACAGTACATGAACTGATACAGTGCAAAATCTAACTATAGGGTCAAGAGTCCAACAAAAGCAAACACTGATCTCCATGATGGTGACATCATTTAACCAATAAAACGTCAACATCTCAATTACAGCAGGTGTTCATCACTAATGCTCAATCATCATTTAATTAATCACTTAATGATCTCATTAACATTAACTCTTTGAGGACTTGAGACTTGCTTGTGACTTGAAAGGAATGTTTTGGTTCCTCCGCTGGTGAAATCAGCTGCTGAGTTCATGGGTGAAACAAAAATATGGCAGGACTTTTACTCTTTGGCCCCAGGATTGTCCACCTCTGCAAATAACATTAACACATAACTGTTTAGGGGGGCACGGTGGCTAAGTGGTTAGCACATTCGCCTCACACCTCCAGGGTTGGGGGTTCGATTCCCGCTTCCGACTTGTGTGTGTGTGTGGAGTTTGCATGTTCTCCCCGTGCCTCGGGGGTTTCCTCCGGGTACTCCGGTTTCCTCCCCTGGTCCAAAGACATGCATGGTAGGTTGATTGGCATCTCTGGAAAAATTGTCCGTAGGGTGTCATCCAATCAATTCACAGTGGAAAACATGAGCCACACCCACTATTCATCTTGTAAATACATCAGAATACTGAAGACGATCATCACTTCTGCTTCACAGGGACTGCAGCATAACAGCCTTGACTTGATGCTTTATTGGTGTATTCAAAGTCACCGTTTTTGTGATCAGGGTTTGCTTTAGTTGGCCTCTTTCAGCCGTCATAAATAAGTTTACAGTTATCTTTGGGCTGCTATGACATGTTTTATATAAAACATAGTCTTGTAGCAAATCACATCAAATGAATATGTCTTTAGATCTTTTCAAAAGCTTTTTCTGTGATGTTGTTTAATTACTTATTGTATTTTTTTGTTACAAACGCCTCAATGAATCTACTTTTAAAATTCACATTTCATGCCACAAACAATATAAAAAGTATTTGAACCGTTAAAGTTTGCATTTTTTCTTTGACTCAGACATGAAGAATCAGTGTATGAATCTCAACAGTGGTGACTAACAAATTAAAAGCTTACAGCCGCAATGCATGCTGGGAGTCATTGATGAGTGTTGTGCTTTGATGATACCCAGAATGCATTGCGTTTATCTTTAGAGGTTTTTTCTGTTGTCACCATTGTTGAGACAAACTGTTATATTCTAGATATCTGCTAGAACATTTATCATGTGTTAGATGTGCTGTTAAAGACATTCAGTATATTAATTAATTTCATTCAATATCATGAATGAGGACAATAACTAACTTTAAAGCACTACCTAAACTCTTAAACATGTACTTACTCACCAACACAAATAATTGAATGCGTTAGCTTTACCTGAGCTTTCCACCAACCTGAGTCAGTGTGTTTCAACTCATAGATGTCAATACTGAGGAAAGACTTCTTAACATGGAAAGCAAAGGGTCAAGACCACTGTAGAACTTTTCACCAGATGTACCTGTTGTTTGTATGTGTATATATATATTATGTTCTGGGGTATTTGAGGAAATAAGTGTGTATATTTACCGCTGTATTTCATATGCAGGCCATATTCATATTTATGTCATATTTCACACAATTATTAGGTTACCGGTTTGTTTTATTACTTCGGTCTGTGCGTTTAAATAGTCACAGTGCGCCGGCATCTCGCCGGTTGGTTTCATTTTCATTTAATTGATGGTCAGGACTGGTACGCCTTGCCGGTGAGTGTCTATAAACTGGCATTACTAGTTATTCAGATCAATAGTTAATATCATTTGATTGTGTAATTATTAGTTAATTCTGGTGTTCGTGTTTGTGTCTTCATTGCAGGTTTACAACCTAACTAACGTGCACTAACGTCACTATATCTAGCGGATAGGCTAGCGTAGCATTCACGCTGCCTAGCTTGTGGATGATTGTCGTGTATGTGTGTGCACAATAAAGGCTCATAGAGTGACTTGAGTTGTATCCGCCGTGCTTGTCCTGAAGCCCTTCCAGTGGGGAGTTTGTTGAGCTATAGCAGGTGGCTCAATAAAAAACTGGACAACCACAACTAAAGCAAACACTCTTAACCATAATGGTGACTCAACAAAAACATCAACATGTAAACTTGTGTTCATTTTCAATTAGAACTTTTGTAGACGTGCAACAGAAATAAAGTGACAGTGGTGTCTGTAAGTGAAGGTGATAAAAGTGTTTGTGAGTTGAAAAAAAACTCCTTGTGAAAACTTTGGAATTTCACTGTTCATTTCCCAGAGAATTTGACAGTGTTACCGTATTTTATGGACGTTTTTTGAAAACAGTTTTCTCTGTGAAAACTACAGAATTTCACTTTTAATTTCACAGCATTTTTTTACAGGGTTTTTCCGTAAAAACTATGGATTTTTTGCTGTTAATTTTACAGACAATTTCACAGTGTTTTTCTGTATTTTTTAGGGACACTTTCTGATAACAGGTTTTTTTGTGTGAAAACAACAGAATTTTACTGTTAATTTCACAGGCAATTTTTTTACAGTGTGGATGGTTGCGACAAGCAGGACTCATTTACAGCATCATCATAGAATTTAACAGTAATATTTAACGATGGCTTTTAGGATTCAGCAGTTATGTGAAAACTTGAATATATATGTAAAATATATTTATTTTGTTGAATCTAACTAATTTTTTTAATGAATTCATTTGAAATGTAATGACTTGTGACTGTTGGTTTGGCTGAGTGTAAAAGCAGTCGGGGTCTATCAGCGGCGGAGTCTGAGGTGCGGTCCAGACTTGCTGAGGGTCTGCTCCAGAGGTCTTTTCTCATGATGGCTATTTTTTTAAGGGGGTCATATACGAGATGCAGTTGTGTTGGGGTTGTGCAGACAAGAGACGAAGGAGATCTTGCGCTTAACGCATTGGTCACATATAGGCCACTGATTCATTTCGCTGTTTACATTCATTTGGATGTAGTGACTGTGTTTTATACTTAATTTATACTTTCTATTCTCCAGTAATCTTACAGTCGGCTGACTGCCGCTCACTAAACAGTACAGATGCTGAGAAAAGTGCACACGTGCTGGCAAGAGATATTTCACGCTCAAACCAAGATAGCAAATTTTTGCGGCCCAAATCATGGCCCACACCTTACTCCCCATACTTCACTCATCTGGCCCACATATGGCGTGGAATGATGGCACTTGTGCGGTCCGCTCCTGTTTGCCAGATTTGGGCCACAGGGATGCCAAAGCTATGCCACATGTCAAACATCAAAACAAATAAAGCAGAACTGAACCAAATATAAACAACAGTTCATTTCAATTCTGGCCCAGATTCATCCCAAAACCATCACCTTTCTGTGCTCCAGTTTGACAGAATTTGTATTGAGTTTCAATATTATTATAGTGATGATTGAGTTATTAGTGATGAACATCTGCTCTTAACAAACAGCATCACTGCAGAAAATATGAACAAAAACTACAAAAAAAAGTATTTACCCAGAGAAACATAACAACTACAACCTGAAAAACAGCCTGAAATTACAACCCAGCTAACAAAAATTTGTTATAAGAACGTTCCATAGAGGTTTTTCACATGTTTGAATACGTAAATAAAATGTTTAAAGCGTTTTAAGAATGTTACCATCATGGTGATCAGTGTTTCCTTGGGTTGGGCTCTTGACCCCTGAGCAAAGGTATGTTTGAACTGCTGAAACAGTGTCCTTATAAAGTTCACTTGTCGTGGCAGAGCAAATATGAACCTAACCAAATGGTATTGGTGAAACCTCTGTGATGTTATAAATTGATTCAGTACTCATTTAGGTTGAATGCATGCTACAGATCCTGAAAGGACATTGTAAAATCAGGAAATTCTAATGTTTTTAGATATCTAGAAAGATTTATGAAAAATGGATGTATTTTTATCAAACAACATTTTAGAATCACACAGATATCAAGAATCAATGTATGAATCTCAGCAATGGTGAGAAACAACCAACTAACTCAGATAAGCGGATCAACCGCAATGCATACTGGGAATTATTAATTAGTTTTGTGCTATGATGTTACCCAGCATGCATCACAGCATGAAGTTTTCTTTTGTTTATTCTTACCATTGTTGAGATTCATAAACTGATTCTTCATGTCTGTGTGTCTAAATTCGGAGTAATTTTTATTTTCAAAAAAGCTTTGAAGACTGAAAAATGTAATCAAACTCCCAGATGTTTTAATGTAATTTCAAGATCAGCAGGACAGTAATTTATTCAAATGTAAACATGGTAGATATCTCACTGACCACCAACTAACACCATTGATCAGAGCATCATTTCAATTTCTTTGCCAAATGTACTTAAGTACATCTATGTTCAAGAGTAAATGTCAAGTGTCACGAGCCCAACTCAAGGAAACACTGATCACCATGATGGTGACTTTTGTCAGCTGGAAATGATCTTAAAACATAAAAAACTGTCATTTTGAATATTTTAAAAGGAACGATCTTATAACAAACTTTTGTTAGCTGGGTTGTATTTCAGGTTGTAGTTGTTGTATTCCTCTGGGCAAATATTTTTTTTTATTTTAAAAAACAGATGTTCATCACTAATAACTCAATCATCACAATAATAATAATGAAACTCAATACAAATTCTGTCAAACAGGAGCACAGAGAGGTGTTGGTTTTGGGATAAATCTGGGCCAGAATTGAAATGAACTGTTGTTTATATTTGGTTCAGTTCCGCTTTATTTGTTCTGATGTTTGACATGTGGCATACACTGTAAAAAATTCCTGTGAAATTAACGGTAAAATCCTGTTGTTTTCACACAAAAAACCTGTTATCAGAAAGTGTCCGTAAAAAATACAGAAAAACACTGTAAAATTGTCTGTAAAATTAACAGCAAAAATTCCATTGTTCTTACGGTAAAACCCTGTAAGACAATCCTGTGAAATCAACAGTGAAATTCTGTAGTTTTCACAGAGAAAACTGTTGTCAAAAAACATCCAAAAAATACGGTAACACTGTCAAATTCTCTTGGAAATTAACAGTGAAATTCCAAAGTTTTCACAAGGATTTTTTTTCAACTCACAAACACTATTATCACCTTCACTTACAGACACCACTGTCACTTTATTTCTGTTGCACGTCTACAAAAGTTCTAATTGAAAATGAACACAAGTTTACATGTTGATGGTTTTGTTGAGTCACCATTATGGTGAAGAGTGTTTGCTTTAGTTGTGGTCTTGACCCTTTGCTTTCCATGTGAAAAAGTCATTCCCCAGTATTGACATCTATGAGTTGAAGCACACTGACTCAGGTTGGTGGAAAGCTCAGATAAAGCTAACGCATTTAATTATTTGTGTTGGTGAGTAAGTACATGTTCAAAGTTTAGGTAGTGTTTTAAAGTTACTTGTTGTCCTCATTTATGATATAGGAATGAAATTAATTAATATACTGAATGTTTTATCAGCACATCTAACACATGAGGAATGTTCTAGCAGATATCTAGAATATAACAGTTTGTCTCAACAATGGTGACAACAGAAAAAACCTCTAAAGATAAACGCAATGCATTCTGGGTATCATCAAAGCACAAAACTCATCAATGACTCCCAGCATGCATTGCGGCTGTAAGCTTTTCATTTGTTAGTCACCACTGTTGAGATTCATACACTGATTTTTAATGTCTGAGTCAAAGACAAAATGCAAGCTTTTTAACGGTTCAAATACTTTTTATATTGATTCTTGCATGAAATGTGAATTTTAAAAGTAGATTCATTGAGGCGTTTGTAACAAAAAAATACAATAAGTAATTAAACAACATCCCGGATAAAGATTTAGTAAATACCTAATCACACTTTCCTTTGATGTGATTTGCTACAAAACTATGTTTTATATAAAACAATGTCATAGCAGCACAAAGATAACTGTAAACTTATTTATGACGGCTGAAAGAGGCCAACTAAAGCAAACCCTGATCACAAAAACGCTGACTTTAAATACACCAATAAAGCATCAAGTCATGGCTGTTATGCTGCAGTCCCTGTGAAGCAGAAGTGATGATCGTCTTCAGTATTCTGACGTATTTACAAGATGAATAGAGGGTGTGGCTCATGTTTTCTACTGTGAATTGATTGGATGAATAAAAACAGGATGTTCCAGTAATTTTACGGTAGTTTGCTGGCAACCACAGCTGCCGGTATTTTTCCGTAAAAACTACAGAATTTGTATTTTCTCTTTTCTTTTCTGATATTAAATGTTTTGTGGGTCACCACTATGCTGAAGAGTGGAGTCTGTGTTTAAGTCACGGTCAGGCAAAGATATTCTGATGTCATGCTGCATGTTGCTTTGTTTAAAAGTGACTTTAATAATGAATTACAAAGAAATAAATTAAGTAAATGTAATGTTATCACTTTTATGCATTTGGACCAAGTTTTCATTTTCTATAAAGAAATGTTGTTAATATAAAAGACTCAAATGTATTAAGTTCATACACAGTTTTAAGTTTGTGCCCTGAAGTTTTAAACTGCAAAGCTGTTTACATTCTTTTCCCTTATTTTTTACGGAATTTTACTGGTAACCACAGCTGCCGGTATTTTTCCGTAGAAATTACGGAACATTTTTTACAGTGTAGCTTTGGCATGCCTGTGGCCCAAATCTGGCAAACAGGAGCGGACCGCACAAGTGCCATCATTCCACGCCGTATGTGGGCCAGATGAGCAGAGTATGGGGTGTAAAGTGTGGGCCAGATGTGGGCCGCAAAAATTTGCTAACTGGGAATGCAGCACTGGTGAAGTGAAGTCAGAAGATCGAGCTAAATATATTTTTTAAATATATATAGTTTGTACTCACCCGGCTTCTGCTCCTGCAGTTAATGTGTGAACTAATGTTTACACTTAAAGAGAAAAGTAATAACATTACATGCCGTTTGACAAATTGGGGCCAGCATTATGTGTACTGTTGTATATCAGCGGTTCTCAATCCTGGTCCTCGCGACCCACCGCTCTGCATATTTTGTGTATCTCTCTTGTTTAACACACCTGATTTAATCTCTAGCTCATTAGAAGAGAGCTTAATGAATGAACCGCGTTCCAATTGACGTGTTCCCTGAACTGTGTTCATTGCTCTCTACTCCCTGCACACATGAAATCGCCTGACGTTAATTTAAGAACACGAAGAACAAAACTTACTACGGAAGATTGAAGGGTAATTTAACCGTAATTTTGAGATTTGCGCAACATTATCCACATTTCGAACGGGATTTATGGCAGAATATCTAGTGATGTTTACTTCGCAGGGCTCTTATGGGCGTATTAAACAAACCTCCGAAGCGGTAGGAGAAGCATACAAAATATGCAGAGCAGGGGGTCGCGAGGACCAGGATTGAGAACCGCTGTTGTATATGATGCACATGTTAAAAAAGGGACTGAGAAAGATTGTGTATATGTCCTTTCACCATGAACCCATAAAGTATGACACACATGATTTGATTGTTCATGGTCTCCAGAGAAAACAGGAGAAAAAGGAGGAGAGGAAGAACAAGTGTAGAACCAAGTCTTCTGAAATCAATGAGTGATATGATTTCCAAAGTTACACAAATGATAAGGTTGATTCGTCACCAAGAACATATCAATAAAAACTTACTGAAGCTTACAAGGGAAATATTAATAGATAATAACCTTTGCTCTAGATTAGAAGTGACCACAGCCGAGGTTGATTCATTGGCTTCGCCTGAAGAATTTTTGCTTACGCTTCTGCAACATTTAGATAGATGCAGACTATTATCTTGACACCTCCGCTCAGAGGAATGAGGGTGTAAAGGTCAGCGATGAATTACTTGGAACATAGTGTGTGTGAAGCCATTTATGTGTTCATTTATGGTGATAACTTATGGTTATAAAGCACTTTAGGTGTACAGGAATACACAACCGAGCGTTATATAAATGGCTTATTTATTCAAAGATACTTGCTTCTTAAATAATTACAATATTTTTTTCATTGCAAACATTTGTTCAATGTTCAAATCTTGAAGGAACAGAATAGTTTGTATTTCGGGTTTAAATCTCTCTAGGTTTATGATCTGCATTTGGATTTAAAAACCTCCTAAATCAATGGCACGATAAAGCTTCAATATAGGGATCAGTCTTTTAGACATGAACATTAATCATATGAACCTCAACAGTGGTGACAATTATAAGTCATACTGCATTGCATGATGGGAGTTTTTCATGCATTGCAGCTTGAAGCATTTTGTTGAGCATCACCATTGTTGAGCTTCATATGTTGGTTCTTGATGTCTGTCTAGAAGTTTTAATTTAGCATGTGTTTTTTTGCTATTGAATTTTCTCAATGATACTTTTAGATAAACAGTTTGTTTAAACACCGAGTGTACTGGGTTCATTATGCTAAACATTAACATGATTATGATCTAAAAGAAATATCTCGCCTGTAAACATTTCAGTGTTAGATCAACTCATCATATAAAATAAGTGAAGAGTTACACACTTCACAGAACTGATCTCTCTGCTTTATAACAGTACATGAACTGATTCAGTGCAAAATCTAACTATAGGGTCAAGAGTCCAACAAAAGCAAACACTGATCTCCATGATGGTGACATCATTTAACCAATAAAACGTCAACATCTCAATTACAGCAGGTGTTCATCACTAATGCTCAATCATCATTAAATTACTCACTTAATGATCTCATTAACATTAACTCTTTGAGGACTTGAGATTTGACTTGAGACTTGCTTGTGACTTGAAAGGAATGTTTTGGTTCCTCCGCTGATGAAATCAGCTGCTGAGTTCATGGGTGAAACAAAAATATGGCAGGACTTTTACTTTATGGCACCAGGATTGTCCACCTCTGTCACAATCACAATCACACGTACTCCCTTTTTGTTTTTAGTTACCCTGAGAAAGAGTTTTATATCCTTGACTTCGTAACTGCCAGAGGAAAAGTCACTCTGAGATATATTAACGCTGGAATCAGACGACTTGCTACCGCTTTCCATACACTCATCATCGTCATTCTCAACATCTTCTTTTTTTGCTTTATCATATTGCAAGTCTTAAGTGTTTTTCCTTTAAGTTGGGAATTTTAAAATCGCTCTGTTCTGCCCCCATATCAATGCCATCTCAAAGCAACTCAGACTGCACAACATTAATCCCATCACTGCGACCGTGTGTGTCTTTCTCCACAAAGGTTTTAGAAACCGGAGAATCAGGGTTAGTTACCTGAGCTGTCATTTTGGAGCTTGTGGATGGACACGCATCATCTACCTCCTTCGCCTTTCCTGACTCAGTTTCAGGCAAAGCAGTAAATGATGGTCTGGCCTCAGCCTTCTCGCCAACACTACCGTCACCAACCTCCAACTTTTTGCCTTTAACTTTACTAGGACATGTGTGAATTACATGACCGACTTCCCCACAACTGAAACATTTCATTTTCTCCGTTGTAGCATAAAGGAGGGAGGGAGAGAAAGAAAGAGAGAGACTTTTAACACACCTCAAAAAGCAAGCACTATGTTATCCCCAAAAAACTGTATCATAATATAATCAGGAGAGAAATAAAGAAGAAATAACAGTGTTGGTGAAGTACACTGTGAGCCCTGAACTGCCATTTCTATAGTAATTTATTGTCAACACTGTTACTAGATAGTGACTGTAGGTGTTTTACAGTAAACTACTGCAATGACTGTTTGAAGATACATCATTAAAATAATCTAAAAACTCACTGAAGTCACAAAGTCTTATATGTCTGTTAAGATCTCATCAGAGGAGAATTAAACACAAACATCATTCACATCTTCACTTATTTCAGACTCCACTTTCACTTTATTTCTGTCATCTGTGTAAGATCTTATTAACAGAAATATAACTCTAGTTCATTATAATGTTTTCAATATGATTTTAGTAGTGGTGGGCATAGATTATTTTTTTTTAATCTAGATTAATCTAGATTAATTCCAAGATTAATCTAGATTAATCTAGATTAAAATGGCTCATTTGAATTCTGCCGAAGGCATTCAGAATATGTGTGCTACCCAAATAATGACTAAAAGTAAGTCTTTGAGAACTGGTTTCTCAAGCCAGGTGGCGCATTAGACCAGTGGCTCATCTCCTGTTTCCAAAATGCATCACAAACTGCTTGAGAAAGCTGTTCTACTATGATAATTGGTGATGAAAATTAAATTATGTTCAATAAGATGAACTTGTGTTTACTGCCGCATTAGCTAAGGGATGATTTGCGTTTAGGTGGTACTTGAGACTGGAAGAGCTCCTACAGTACATTTACATTTAGTCATTTAGCAGACGCTTTTATCCAAAGCGACTTACAAAGAGTGAGGGAGAAACAAGCGATATGTCATACAGGAGCCATAATACATTAGATCTCAATACAAAGTTACTGGTTTCAACTAAAGCTAGACCACTACCTGTTGAGAGAAAGTGTTTTTTTTAAACCAATTCCGCATTGCACAAGGTGCAAACAACCTTAGTCTTGTCAATGTTTCTATTGGGAAGCTTCTTAAAAATGTATATTCCCTGAAGCAAACCCGGCGGCTTCATAGCTGCATCCATGTTAGCATGTCACGTTTGATGCGGTAATTTCACAGTAACGTTATGTTGTGTTCAGACCAAACGTGAATGGCGTGTCAAGCGTGAGTGATTTATATGTTAATGCAAAGAGCCAATAGACCTACTTGCTGCGCGAATCACGTTTAGTATTATAATGTTACCCAGCATGCAATGCAGCATGAAGCTTTCTTTTGTTGATTAATACCATCGTTGAGTTTCATACATTGCTTCTTCATGTGTCTGGGCATCTGTGAGATTCTGAAGCTTTAAACTTCTCAAAATCACTTATAATTTACGTTGCAGGAATAAGGCTATTAATCAAATATAAAATCGACTCCTCTTAGTCATTCTCAGAAAGTCACAACTCAACAGCTAGTATGGGGGTCTTGCTATTATAGTATCAAGTTTTTAAACATTTAAGTCAGGTGTAGGTCACATACACTTCTTTCTCATTAAAAGACGGTGAGCTTATAGCAAAGGCAGAGAGCCTCTTGGGTCAAAGGTTATGGGCCTCATAAACCAGGCACCAGGCAGTAGTAATCTGCTCAGCATCACACATTCATATACATTTCTGTTGCATACACACTTGTGTAAACAGTAGTTGGTGCGAGGTACGAAGGTACGAACGAAAACACTGTGAACTGGGAACGCACATGAGAACTGGAACTTAATACGTTTGTTTCTATTTCTCATTAGGGAGTTGGTAGCAGAGGATGATCTGGCTTGGCAAGTTATCTTTGATCCAAAGGAAATTGTGGATTAGCTGTGGCAACCATTCACACTGACCAGACAATTGCCTATCTTGATGTCAAGATGTCTGAACAAAGACAGAGACTACTCGAGCTTAACACAGACAAATCTTTTACCCAAGCACCACTATCTTGAACATTAGCAGCTCATGATCAGGTCTTTTGGGCCACTTGTTTGGCTATGGACAATGCACCTTAGAAGCTAAACATAGCTTTTTTAAACAAGTTGCTCTACACACAAATCATTTTAGAAACATGGCACTTACACTGGAAGCCAAACACCAGAAATTAATTGGTTAACAACAACATTCGTCCAGTCATGGTACATTAGATTTTGTAGTTACAAATGTCTCAACAGTGCAGGTTGATGTTTTGAATAATGAAGTTGTGTTGGCTCTCAGGGTTGTATTCCATAAAGCAGGTTTACTTACTGTCAGCTAAACTCTGAACTCTCGGTTGATAAACTCAAACTTGTATGTCGATTCCAGAACACCTGAGAAGAGTTTGTTTAATCTCACTAAAGATACTCAGAGTTAACACGCTCACAGAAACAACATGAAGACACTGTCAATGGATCACAGATCTCTCCAGTCACCATGGAAACAGTCAGGAAGCTGAAAGTTTTTGACTGTAAAACAACTTAATAAATCTGATTTTTTTTCACAGAAGACTTAAATCTGCGTCAATGTTTAAAGTGTGGGATAAAATTAATCCAATGTAATTATTTATTTCATTAAATATATAAATATTTTTAATATGTGCAATGTTTTTATACTATAATATTTAAACATATAGTCATTATGGCTATATTTGTTACATAAACTGTAGATGTGTTGAGATGTTTGTCTGTTATTTTAACGTTTGATCACATTGGTCATTTTGAAGGCAGTATTAAACCTCTTATTTGTACCTTCTGTGAATGTTCTGATGTAGTCATATTAATGGAAACTACATTGGTCATAATTTAGGAAATAAATTGTTTAATGCTTTTCAGTACACTGCAATATGTATGATGATTCATTTGCAGCAGAGGATTAAGTTCTGCTGTGACAGAGGTCGAGGTTTAAAATGTTAAGCCCAGTCATATACACATAATAATCATGAACCCTTTATATATCCCTTTTAAATACACATACATTTAGATTCTTTTGACTTTGTTCGCTAAAAAGGTCATGGCTTTCCTAATGTTAAAAGAGATGGAAACGGCAGATCCTGAAAGACTATTTGTAATCAGGGCCCGGTTTTTCAGAATTATTCCACTAGGTTTTTGGATAATGGATTGGATCAAATCTTGAAAATGTGTTTTTCAAAAGAAAAAACGGATTACATAATCGGATTAGATCACGTTATCCAATCTTGGTTTTGATCCGGATCAAACCTTAAATTTGGGTTTTTCAGAACTTTTTTGTAGGATATGGATCACTATGATCCCAAAAATCTGGATTAAACTGATCCAATCAGAAGGGTGGATTCAGCGTGTATTTCATTCTTACAAGATATCCTATTTGTTCATAAGGTTTAATTTTATTTGTTCATCCATCAGCCTACAGTGATAAGGTAGGCTTTAACGTATTCAGCCTTTCAGTATAGGCCTAACAAAGTAGAAAGAGTTTTCCTCATAAAATAATCCTCCAAACAGCTGTCAAAATTTACCAAAAACAATACATTTTATTCTGTCACTATTTGATATATATATATTCATCACAATCGAAAATATTTTTGTTTTTATAATATTTAGTGATGCATTAAATGATTAAAGAATAACCAAAAAAATGCAAGGAATGGCAATCACTGATTTTTTAAAACCAAAACAATTCCAAATCAGAAATAGTGTCTTACTATTTCGTCCCTTGTTGCACGTCCTGTCGCTCGTTCTGGCAGAATGCAGGAGGTTGGTTAGGGTCTCCAAGGGGCTCAGGTGCATCATTGTCAGCACAGAGAGGGACATTGCGCTTAGTTGCGCTTTTGATCAGGCTGGCCAGTGCGATTGACACATCTCTCACCACATCACACACAGCTGATTTCACCACTCCCATATAGTCACCAACATCTTGATAGAAAGTCCCACATGCATAAAATCGGAGAGCAATGAGGATCTGGTCTTCCACAGACAGACCGTGACTCCTTTGGGTTCTGTGTTGAAGTTTTGGCCTGAGAAGGTTCACAACGTGCTCTATATCAGCCTTCCCAAAGCAAAACAGGATATACAGCTCCTCAGTGGTGTATTGCTCCAGTGGCTTGGTACGTTCAACATACTAAAAACATGCCAAAAAACCCACAAACAGGCAACAAGCCATTCACGAGTTCACCTACGCAGATAATAAACGGTTAGCAGAAGTGTAAAAGGTATGCGTGTTTGGTGTGCTGTCCGGGGAGCTCGGTCCAGTGAGTGTCCAGAGCTCGGAAACGGCCCGAACCCAGAGCAAACCCCCCGGATTCTGCTAACAGGGGAGTTCGGGGAAGGAGCTGGGGAGGTGGGGTGGGTGTTAGAAACAGAAGAGATGTCGCAGGTAAGAGGTCTTCTTAGCAGGTAGGGTGGAAGCCATGATTACTGATTGCGAACCAGCCGGGTTTGATTATATGCTCCGGCTCCTCCCGAACTTTGTTTATAAAACATCATTTTAAGAGGAGAGATTACACAGATGTGGTCCTCAACATCATTGGAGGTGAGAAGTCGCAAGCTCGCCATGGTAGTCAAGGTGTTGTAGGGGATGGCGAGCCTTGGATTGAGGAGGAGGAGGAGAATCTGCCAGTTCCTCCTGAGGCTGATCCAGAGAGCGTATTTATATTGAATCTCAGCTCTGTTCCTGAGGAAGAAGATGGATCATCATTGGTTGAGCCAGTGGTAGTTGTCACAGGATCTCAGAGGAAAAGCTTGAAGTGCCCTTCATCAAACAAAGATGATGATTACAAGGCACTTCTGCAAAAAGAGACTGAAAGGGCAGAAGCACAGCTTCGTCTGGCAGAGGAACAACTGACTCGGACCAAACTGTAGCAAACCAAGGCTACACTTGAGATCCGCCTCCTAAAGGCTACGCTCAGACAAGCTTTTCTCTCCAAATCAGATGAGGAAGTCAAATTATTGTGGAGTATTTGAAATTAAGTCTTTTTTGTTAATTAAATATATCTATACTTGATACTTGTTATTAATATCCTCAATGTATGTTTTTTGTGTTGTAGGTCTCAGATGATTTTATCCGAATTAAACCTTTTGAAAAACCGGGCCCTGGAGAAAGGCATTTCAATACTAAACTGTAGGAGGCTGAGGATCAGAAAGACATTATTAGTCAGTATGAAAAACCTTAAGTCTAAGTTTTTAGTGTCCAATAAGTGGAAAAGAGAAACGATGCATTCCTCTTGAGTTAAGATACTTCACTATTAACATACATCAACTGTTGGAAATTGTAAAATCGGTTTATTAATCCAGTGATATTTGGAGATGTTTTAACGAACCAAATTCAAAGGATATACAGTATTTAATATAAATACAAAATGTTGAACAATAACAGCTAACATTATTTTATTTAAATATTATTTCATTTTAAAGGTTTAATATAAAGTTAATAAAATTAGTTGTGAATGCCGAATTGCGATGGGTGAGATTGGAAATGTAATTGTAATATTGATGTAAAATGATTATATATTTTATTTAATCTGTGCATTCTCGCCCACAACCCCTAAAGCTTAGAAACATTTCCTTTAAATGAAGTAACCCTGAAACATAAACTGCTCTGGAGCAGGTTATCTTCAGAGAGTTGCTATGGTTACTTACATAACCTGAAAGTTATCTTTGTTTTGGGAACTGAAAGTTGAGGTTATCAGATAACTAACCCTTAAACTTACTCGGGTATGTCACATAACCAGCTTTCTGGAATACACCCCTGGTGTCTGAAGTCTATCATCAGGGGTTTAGTGAATCACTTTGGTAAATAGTGGAGTGTATAACCTTGTTTACAGAAAAATGGTTTGATTCACTCTGTGGTTATATCAGGATTACCAACTCTCACACATTTGCAATGAGAGACAAGTTGGAAGAATAAAAAAAACTAGTGTTCTGGGAAAGTTGTATTTGTCACTATACTAATGTTACGTGAACGTTTTTTTGTATACCGGAATCTCAACTCTCACCAATGTAAATTAAATACAACAAAACAACTAAACTGCATATGTAATTGTCTTTCTGTCAGGATTGTTATCGCTCGTATTTTCAGTGAAAGAGTAGCTGGATTTATCACTGTATTTAATACCTGGAAAACCAGTAAAAACGTCATTCAGTTGCTCATCAAGTTTTGAGATAAAATCTTATCAGAATAAAACATGTTAAGGTTATTTAAAGTTTTGCAATTGTTTGTCAGTTTTTTTAGTGGTATCTATCTTTAAAGAAATCTTCAAACCATCTTTAAACTAAAAGAAACCGTATTCTTCTATCTTCATTTGTTTGTTTTTTTATCATTGTTGTATCGGTTTTGTAGGTTTCTTCAAAAATGCATCATTTTGATTAAACAGCTGAGATAATTAATGTTTTTTGTCAAAGATTCCGCCCAGATTACACTCAGAACAATCATTAAAAAACGCTAAAACATATATGTTCTAGGTTCTGGGATTCTGTACTTTTTCGCACTGTAATAGCGCCACCTGCCGTATAACAGTAAAACACTGATTGCCGTAAAAACTCGTCAAGGGCGTTGAAAGAGTTAATAACTTTAACCATGGTTCCCTTTCTGTCGGTCTCTCGACGTTGTGTCGAGAACGACAGATGGGGGTTCGCCCTTGAGAACCAATTAACTCTGACTACTATAGAAAAGGCCAATGAAATTTGGCGAATGCAATTTGCATGCCGGGCTCCGCCCCCGGAAATCCGGTATAAAAGGAGGCCGGCGTGCAGCATTCACTTACCTTTTGTTCTTCAGAGCCATCGCTCATGAGTACAACTCAGGATTCAATCCTCTACAACTACACGCTGGTGCTACGACGTGTTACAGCGGATCGTCCCTTCCTGCAGCGACCTTCCCCTGGGCGTCTCGGTGGTTCCAGAGGTGTTAGGAGGAGAGCGTGGCACACCGGCAGCAGGCGCATGGTGATGCCGCCCTGCTGCCAACGCACCATAACCCCTTGTCTTTATGACTTTTTCGACGGACTCAGGTCCCTCTGAGCAGGTTATGAGGCAGGTCGTGGTGACGACTGAAGTCTCCCTGCAGGGGTGCGGTGTAGTGTGCAACGGGCACGCAGGTGGGGTGTTGGACGAACCCCCGCCTGCGCTGGCATATCAATTGCCAAGAGTTGTGGGCTATGCTACTTGCACTGAGCAGGCTACGGCCTCTCGTGCGAGACATGCACGTGCTGTTCCGAGGACAGCACTATAGCTGTAGCGAATACAGATCGTCAGGGTGGCGTTCGCACACAGCAGCTAAACACAACTTGCTCGACGCCTCCTCCGGTGGAGTCAACAGGTGACTCGTTCCCTGCAGGCCACACACCCCGGGCAAACTGAACTAGACAGCCGACGTGCTTTCTCGCCAGTTTATGCCTCGTGGAGAGTGGCGACTCCACCCCCGTGCAGTCCAGCTCATTTGGAGGCTGTTCGGGTAGGCCCAGGTAAAACCTGTTCACCACCCGTAACACCACCATTTGCCCGCTTGATAGTCCCTGCCCTCGGCACGGATATCCTTGCGCACAGCTGGCCGCGGGATGGGCGGAAGCACACCTTCCCCCCCCCAGGAGCCTTCTTGTACAGACTCTGTGCAAGGTCAGGGAGCAGGAGCACCAAGTGTTATTGGTTACACCACACCGGTCTAACCGCACTTGGTCTCAGAGCCGATGCTCTGGACAGCGACTCCCCCTGAACCATTCCCCTGACAGAGGACCTGCTCTCTCAGGGGAAGGACACGTTCTGGCATCCCAGATCAGACCTCTGGAACACCCATGTCTGGTCTCTAGACGGGACGAGAAGATCCTAAGATGGCTACTCCCCCTATACGGCTGAGACCATCACCCAGGCTAGGGCCCCATCTACTAGGCGGTTACACGCCTCTAGACGGTGCCTCTTCTCGTCCTGGTGTCTTTCTCAAATAGAAAGACCCACTGAGGTGCTTGATCAGGATTGTGTTCCCCTCCTCAAGAGACTGGAGACTAACATCTCCCTTCCACACTGAAAGTGTATGTAGTCGCTATTGCCACTCATCACGACTCAGTCGGTGGAAAGTTTCTAGGGCAACACGACCTGGTCACCAGGTTCCTAAGCAGCGAGAGGGCGGAATCCGCCTCATCTCCGCTCCATACCCTCTTGGGACCCTAATTGGTCCTGGGGAGCCTCAGGGCCCCCCAAAGAGCCCCTCGGAGGTTCCGATCTTCCTCATAGAGTAAGACGGCCCTCCTGACGGCGCTCACTTCCATCAAGAGGGTAGGGGACCACCGAGCATCCTCCGTGTCCCTGGATTGCCTTAAACTCGGCCCTGGAAACTCTCACGTTATCTTGAGACCCAGGCCCGGATGCGTGCCCAAGAAGTTCCAACTACTCCCTCCGGGGCCAAGTGGTGAACTTGCAGGCGCTCCCCATAGGGGAGGAAGACCCAACCCGATTAGTGTTGTGTCCAGTACGTACTGGACCGCACGCAGAGCTCTGAAGCTCTGACCAGCTCCGTGTCTGTTGGAGGACAGCAGAAGGGGAAGGCTGTCTCCAAACAGAGGCTGGCGCACTGGGTCGTGGACGCCGTTACGACGGCATTCCGATCTCAGAATCTCCCATGCCCATTGGCAGTGAGGGCTCACTCCACACGGAGTTTAGCCACCTCCTGGACACTGGCAGAAGCGCCTCTCTAGCAGACGTCTGTAGAGCTGCGGGTTGGGCTATGCCCAAACACCTTCGCAAGGGTTAACAACCTTTGCGTAAACCCGGTGTCAGCCCACGTCCTGCATGGCGACATGTAGGACTGGCATCCGGGGGGGGCGTATGCCTGCGAAAGCACCTTTCCACCCTCTAACAGGTTGGGTCACCTTTTCTTCTTACCCGAACACATCGCTAAGAAACTGGTACCTCACCAGCCTCCCTTCTTACCCAGACACTGGTTAAGAATAGGCATTCCATCCATCACCAAACAAGCACCCCCTGGGGGCTGGCTGGGCAGAGCAGCCTTCCCCCTTAGGCCGGGATACCATGTGAGCTATCACAGATAGCTCTAACCGGACCTAGTGCTACCGGACGTCTGTAACACCCCCTCCGTGGGCTGTTCCGTCTGATGTATCCTCATGAGAATGGTTCCCACTCCTGGTAACCCATGAGCTTCCCCAGGTGGGCCTCCACCTCGCGGTTAAGTACTCAGTCTGCACGTTCCATGCGTTCTCCTCCAAGGACGAGACCATACCTATATCCACCATATTCCTCCCCACGGGTAGGAGGTGGCCTCTGTAGCGCTTCTCTGATTAAGAGTCGCGCTTACCCGGTGAAAACTGATCTGGACGGCCTCTCGCCTATAGAGAGCTAAGGCCCCGTCCGTGAAAGTTACCGGTCAGGGCTGTACCCATCTTTCTCCAAGAAAGCTCTGGAACCCCCCGACCACCACACTGGAAGGTTACAGTCTCACGAAAGCTTCGAGATGACACGCCCAGGCTTGTTACCGTCGCTTCGCTAGAGATTGTGACGCGATACAGCGTTGTGGCGTTTTCCATAGGCAACCCCATCTGTCGTTCTCGACACAACGTCGAGAGACCGACAGAAAGGGAACGTCTTGGTTACGTATGTAACCTCAGTTCCCTGATGGAGGGAACGAGACGTTGTGTCCCTTATGCCACGAACACGTATCGTATTCTGCTGCAGTTTGAGAGGTCTCAGGCTCTTCAGAACAAAGGTAAGTGAATGCTGCACGCCGGCCTCCTTTTATACCGGATTTCCGGGGGCGGAGCCCGGCATGCAAATTGCATTCGCCAAATTTCATTGGCCTTTTCTATAGTAGTCAGAGTTGATTGGTTCTCAAGGGCGAACCCCCATCTGTCGTTCTCGACACAACGTCTTGTTCCCTCCATCAGGGAACTGAGGTTACATACGTAACCAAGACGTTTTACCATAGTGTAACTGTGACATTTGTAGCTATACCCAAACTTTTTATCTAAGGAAAAACAACAAATGTTAACATATTTGACATTACATTTTTCATATGAACAGCTCATCCCTCCAAGCCGCGTAAAACCAACTCGGCCCTCACTGGACGCGTATTCTCGTTCGCCGGCCATGCGGCTTCAGCACTGCATTCCATGGCAGTGCTCCAGGTATACCAGCCCAAACTCCTCCAGAGCTGCGGAGCTTGACAGATCTTGCTCTACACGCCACCAAGGCCACGGACAAGGCGATAGGCAGATCTATGGCCAGTGTCATGGTGCTTGAGCGTGATCTATGGCTGACGCTTAGGGAGATAAAGAAGGCGGACAATGTTCCCTTCCTCGATACTTCGATTTCCACCACCGGCCTCTTTGTACCGGAAGTCGAGGGTTTTGCGGAACGATTCATCGCAGCACAGAAGTCTTCGCAGACCATGAAGCACTTCCTGCCCAAGAGAAGGCAGAAGGCAATAGGTGCTGAGACGCTTCAACGCTCTCACTCCGGGAGATGTTTCCCCCACCTTAAGCGCCAGGGACCCTGGCCAAAGGTCATGCTGGACCCTGCGCCTCAGGCACCATTCTGAGACCGAGGTGAGGAAGAGACCAAGTCTCGCTGTGCACCTCATTCAAAGGGAGCTCTTGTGTGCGCCCAAGCACCCCGTTCTGTTCCGGGTGCCGGCCCGGAAGTTGTTTTTGTTCCATAATGTGAATACCGGGTGTGTTCTAATGCCCGCACAACCCACCACTGTTATAGCGGCACTTTAATAAAACACAAACATTTTCAGACAAAGAGCAACCTTCCTCTGGAAGCACCCAAAAGGCGGGTTACCTCACCAAAGCATTCAACCCCTTGCCATAAGGGCCGAGGCCTGATGATCAATCCCCTGGGTATCGGAGTGGGTAATTGGTAATGGGGATAATATCTATAGGATATTTAATCCAATTCGCTTGCAGATCCCAGGGGTTCCACAGGGGGATCCCCACCCGAGTGCAGAGCGCAAATTAACACATTCTGTGAACAGAGTTGAGGAACTTACTGGACAAAGGAGCCATAGAACCAGTTCCTCCAGATCAAACCGAGTCGGGCTTCTACAACCTCTACTTCCTACCCAAAAAGTATGGTGGTCTCCGTCCCATCCTCGATGGTGCTTCAGAATGATTACACTGAAACAGATCTTCTCGCAAATATGCCCAGGGGACTGGTTCTTCTCCTTGGATTAGAAAAATGCGTACTTCTACATCCAGATAGGTCCACATCACAGACGATTCTTGAGATTCGCCTACAAAGGGGTTGCATATCAATACATCGTCTTTCCATTCAGACTGTCTCTAGCTCCTCACACTTTCACGAAGTGCATGGACGCGGCTCTATCCCCTCTCAGGCAACGGGAATCCGCATTCTGAACTACCTCGACCACTGGCATGTTCTACCACACTCAATGGAAGAGCTAAGTTCCCACAGGTCCCTCCTTCTCGGCCATCTAGACTGCCTGGGGCTCAGGATCAACCTTGCGAAGAGCGCTCTGTCCCCCAGCCAATGAATATCGTTCCTGGGGATGGTCTTCGATTCGAGTCGTTTGACGGAATCGCGCCATACCGTGCCCTGGCTATTTTGCAGCTCGTGGCCTCTTTAACACGGGTGCCATCGCCAGAGGTCCGTGCAGCTTCGCTGCCATTGGTGTACAGTTTTACTTTACACGCACCAATGGCCCTAGAGTATTCACTGCTTATTTATAATGCTTCAGTCATCTGAGAAAAAGGAGTTTTCCCCAAAGCGTCCTGCTATGCAGTACTCATTCCCGTATCTCAGGGATCTGAGGTTGATATATATCTGTTGGGATCTGTTAATATATATCAAGTCATGATGCATGTCGCCATCTGCGAGGACCTTCCACTTGAATACTAAAAGTCAGTTCCAACGTCGCACCAAGGAAGGCGCTCTAGAGTGTGGCTGTATTTTACGAAATCGTAAACAAACAAAACAAAGGTATTTATTGTGAAAAACTAGTTTGTTGCAAGATGGTTTACAGCAGTATGGCAAAGCATCTTCGGTTGGTTCATCGTATCGCATTACAAGAATGCACCCTGTTTGATGAGTTGCGCATCCTTAGAGCCCACACTGCCGACTCAGAGTTATCTTCATTAGCCGCTAATGCGAGGACAATGCGTTTTTTATTTATTTGAAAATAAAACATCTGGGTAATTTTACACTACTACGGGAATCCAAAAGTGTATTTCTGTTGT
Source organism: Triplophysa dalaica (assembly GCF_015846415.1). Lineage (NCBI taxonomy): Eukaryota > Metazoa > Chordata > Actinopteri > Cypriniformes > Nemacheilidae > Triplophysa > Triplophysa dalaica. The sequence goes on along the minus strand of NC_079546.1, from coordinate 21,747,405 downwards.
TAAATCATTCTACTTATTTATTTAATACTGGAAGGAAAATCTGACAAGGTAGGACAGTTAGACAGAACACCAGCACATGATTTTACACGTGAGATCCCCTTCTGACTTGCTTCGAAAGGAAGGCTCACACAGGATACTTATCTTAGTGTTCAGCTGTAATTTTGCTTGGCTTTATTGCTTTTACGCTGCTTTGGAATGGAAACTAAGAATCGTTAGGAATTGGAATTGATAAGCAGAATCGGTAGAATTTGTAAACGGATCGATAAATTTGAAACAATGCCCAACCCTTAACGCAACACACATAAACCACATACTCTTTTAACTTAACATTGAAATATCTCACTGATACTTTATAAACGATTTTAATGTAAACTATTAAACAATAATAATGTTCCACTTGAAAGCTTTGCAGCACAGATATATTTTTTTGATTTGCCAATATTCATTTAAATCAACTGTTCCAAAACAGCCTATATTGTACAATGAATTATATAATAAAATCATTCTGCAAAAATCTGAATCTGTTGATGATATTTTCAGTGGAAGCTCTTGAACAGCATTTAGATGAGTGATTATTAAAAACACAAACGTACCAGAATGAAACATTAGAGAAACATTCTCATGAGAATTAAACTGTCATCTAACAACAAACTTGAACGAATGAACAATAAAAATAATAATTTACATCATTCTACTTTTCTATGTGAAAAATCTAAAGGATTGATTACCTGCTAAACAACCTGGAACAGAAACAACTTTCTATCTTAACTTTTCAAGAATACTTTTGAAGATTTGAATGAAGAATGACTGACAGCATGTATAATGTTGAGATGATGATGTGAGTTGTACTCACCAGAAAGTAAAATCCCACAAATGAGTTTTTCCATCTCTCTGCCAAACAAAAGGAATATGAGAACAGAGAATAGAAGAGAAGATACTTGAGTTAAGAAAGGATTGAGAGCAAAACTAACATCTTCATTTAGAGTGTCCTACTCTCTTCTTAATTTGTCTGGCAATACATCAGTACATCCCTCTGGACATTTGCCTTTCTCTCTCCACCCTCATGATTACATCACTCAACGTGTTTTAGACGACTTTAACATCTAAAACATATTTACAAATCAAATCTGGTGTCACAAATCATCTATTACACGAGGACATTTCTTTCTGGAAACCAGCAGATAAACAAAGAAATTAACTTTGTGTTGTGATTGATTTTTATCTTGAAGTCAATGAAAGAGTGACAAAATGTTTTCTCTTCCTGAAAATCACTCTCATTGTGTTCTGTGTTATGAGTTCAGAATAAACTCACTTTCGTGCAGACAAATTAAACCCAGAGATCTTGAATGATATTTTAACACAAGTAGAAAAATAATTCATGGCCAACTATTAAATTAACTTGATTCTACACAGAAGAATAATTTTAAGTTCATGAGCTCTAATTTTTAAGTGTATTTGTTCAAACGCTTAATGTTGTGCTTGATTCATCTTTTCAGTATACTAGCTTTTGTAAATCTATTATTATTTTAAACCAGTATTACAAACATAAGTTTGGTGTCAGGTGTTTGGTGTTGGTGTCAGGTGTTTTTTTTCCAGTAGGAAAACCTGTTGTTCACTTGAATGTTTTGGATATGCAAATTTTGCTGACCCAAATTCTCTACGAGTGAATTTAAATGATCTTAGATCACTCTTTTTAGTTCACTCTTTGTCTTGTTTGGTTTTCAATGTGTGAAAAGGACGACAGATCTGCCTTGAATAGCTCTTTATCTCTTCTCATCTGTGATTAAAAGAAGATCATGTCATAGTGTAAAACAATGTTAAAATATATTCCACTATAGATGCTGAATAATCATGATGTCACTCAAGACGAGTAATGCAATCTAAATACTTTGAATACTGCTCATCTAAAATCATGCTATTTAAATGGTTTGTGGTGAATGTTTTACCATTTGAGATGTGTTGAGTTGAAGTCTGGCTCTTGAAGACATTTGCATAACAGGTGCATGTTGTCAACATGTACAATGTTAAATCGAAGATAAAGTCATTCATCATTGTTTTCATGTCCTAGTTTTACACACAAGTCTTAAGTCACAGACTTAAGCTGTTTGGCCTGTTTAAACTAAAAACAACTTTCAAAGATACATTTTAAATACATCTTTGTCGCTTTTGTTGTTTTATACTATGGTCTGACTGAATACTTGATTCTTAAGGGGCTCTAAGGTGTATATTAAACTTTTTAATAAACAGGTAGTTCCAGTCAGTTTTAATCACCATGATTCTAAATCAATGCGCTCCATGTAATATAAACATATCACCACACATGCACACCTACTCGCACAACAGGATAGTCCTACTCATGATAGATATTAATCCAGCAAAGAAATGAATCAACACAATGTTTTTTTTATCTGCTGGTTTCCTGGAAGTGTCCTTAAGCAATGCAAATAATCCCCCATGTGTGGGTATGAGGGCGCATGTTATGTCAGAACCACCAATATCATGTCTCTCGACACAAAACAGGAGGCTGTCATGATCCTGCCACTAGATCAAGAAAGAGATTAGAAGGAGGTGTACAAACACTTATGCCACTTGAAAACTTAGAACTTTAGAAAACAATTTAAAAGTATAAGGATTATGGTACTCAACTTTAGAAATCTACTTGTCTTTTTGGACAGGGTTGTAGTGGAACACATCATTATGTGTTCTTCCGTTTTGAATTACAGATGAACTGACAAAAGTGATGATGAACTACACAAAACAGCCATGATAACATGAAAGGCCTAAGAAACTAAACAAGACACCATTTCATATCTTTGACCTCAAGATTCAGTTTTTCAAAATGATTTGACTGTTCTGAGATCCAAATCCAGACATTGTTAAAAAACATCAATCTTGCACCGTCATTTATATTACACTGCAACATAATATTTGACTTACGTTGAATTGTATAAAAGAAGACTCTTTTTGTGATATAAGATTCACACACAGAAAAGTCCCTGTTGTAAAAATGTACACCCTAGTGTCAAGAGACCACATAAGTGCTGCACATATATTTATTGTATTGCTTTAAATCAGCTGTGTTTCTAAATACTTCATGAACAGAAGGTGTCATCACTGAACATCAATCATCACTTGTAAAGTGAACTCAATTGATTCATTATCTTACATGGTTCCGATATCTTGTGTTGTTTATTCGTGGTCTTGGGGCGGAGCCATCACAATGGGGTAAGGTTCTTTGTGGAGAGAGAGGTTGGACCTAAGAGATCCTCTCCCTCTCTCCGTGTCTGGTCGGTGTTTCCCGCCCTTTTGTCTTGTTAGCTTTCCCATTAGTGTTTCATTACCTTAACCTGCTCCTTGTTAATTATCCTTTGTCTGTCTCCCTTTAAAACAAGCTCATGTCTATTGTCCTGTGCTTGTGGATTGTTTCCGGTATCTTGTCTCGTGTAGTCATCCGTGCAATTCTTAAAGCTGTAGTTCCTGTTACCATTTGCTCCTGTTTTTCGTTGCTCCTGTATTGTCTATGTAAGTGTATCCAAGTGTTGTTCATAGTGTTTTGTTTTTCTAGTCTAGTTAGTCTATGTCCTTGTTTTTATTTATCAGTTATCTCTTATTAGTAAATTAACATTTCACACCAGAAAGACTCTGCTTCAGTGTAAATGTGTACAACCGTAGGTACAGACTCATATATATACACCAGAGTGTACATGTTTACACCAGTGTAGATGCACACAAATAAGATGTAACAAGACATGTTAAAGTTCAATATTTGCATTCTTGTGTGTGTGGTGTGGGGGGGGGGGGGGGTTGTTTGCACATTCTGCTCTTTTCCTTATTCATTTGCCTGAAGCTCTTCTCGATTATTTAAAAATGTTCTGCATTGAAGTGTGATTTGCATGAAATGTAAATGTGGTACTGCTCTTCCTTGTCTAGCTGGCCAGTACACTCAAAAAAATATATATAATAATTATTAAAACGTCCATTCCTTGTATAGCATACATAGTTCATTTTAGGTTAAAATAATTACAATTAATATAATTTATATTTAAAAAAATGTCTCTTCGTTTCATTGAAGAAATGTTAAATTGTCCAGGTTGTACATATAAAGAGAGAAAGGGAACTTGGATTAAAGGTACAGTTTGTAGAAATTTACGCTAGAGGGCGCACGATCAAAACAACAAGAATTGTGTAGCTTGATGACGCTGTGTAGAAGCATGGAATGATGGGATATGTTGCCTTCAACTCTACCGCTGATGGTACCACTGAAACATCACTCAGATGGAATGAGAAATCATGAGTAATAATGTTTTATAAATATTGCGTTGATGAAATCATTTTATTTCATTATAATGAATTAGACCCGAGTAATGTAAGGTATAAAACTAAATTTTTAGTCATAGATGTTAAAACCGGCTGTGAACAAGGCAGATTTCATCACAGGTTTTGCCAAACATTCTGGTCTTTCGGTTTCAGCACTTACCGAAACCTGGATCAAACCAGAGGACACTGCCACACCGGCTGCCCTCTCCAATAATTACACTTTCTCCCACAGCCCACGCATCCAGTCATACTTATTCCTAATTACTGGAAATTCAAACAGCTGGCACACTCTTGCAACAACACCGCCTTTGAATCTCACGCTGTTACTGTTATCCACCCTGTTAAAATGCATGTTGCAGTTATCTATTGTCCCCAAGGGCACCTTGGACTTTTCTTGGAGGAGTTGTATGCGCTTCTGTCATCTTTTTCCGAGGACGGTACTCCTCTTGTGGTACTTGGAGACTTCAACATCCACCTGGAAAAACCACAGGCTGCTGACTTCAACAACCTGACTGCGTCGTTTGACCTCAAGCGAGTCCCAACTTCAGCGAATCATAAATCAGTTAATCAACTCGATCTTATCTACACACGCCATTGTTTCACCCATCACTCCCAGGTCACCCCGAGACACAAGTCAGATCATTTCCCCGTCAATCTTGATCACGGCTTAATTCCTCCAGACACTACACATGCTTCCCCACTGGTCACATTCCGATGCAACCTACGATCACTTTCTCCCTCCCGCTTATCCTCTGCAGTCTCTGCTACTCTTCCACCCCCTAAACAGTTCTCTCTCCTTGATGCTATCACCGCCACCCAAACCCTTTGCTCCTCACTAACCTCCTGCTTAGAAATCTTATACCCTCTTAGATCTAGGCCATCTCGTGCATCTCCTTCTGGTTATCTGATGTTCTCCGTGAACATCGCGTCTCTCTCAGGTCTGCTGAGAGAAAGTGGCGCAAATCAAAAGAACCTACCGACCTCTCTCTCTATCAGTCTATTATCTCTTCGTTCTCTGCGGATGTCTCCTCTGCGAAAACCCAGTACTACCATGCTAAAGTCAACAACTCTCCTGACCCTCGTGCTCTTTTTAAAACCTTTTCTGCTCTCCTTTGCCCGCCTTCCCCCTCACCTCCATCGGACTTAACATCTGACGATTTTGCGTCGTTCTTTGTAAAGAAAACGACCACCATCAGTAATCAATTCTCTGCGCCACCACCTCATGACCACGCCCAATCCCCAGACACATGCTTGCTTCCCTCGTTCTCTCTCAAATCTGAAGAGAATGTTTCCAAGGTCATTTCTTCTAACCACCCGACTACCTGCCCCCTAGATCCCATCCCCTCTCATCTCCTCCAGGCCATTTCCCCATCGGTTGTTCCCTCTGACCCACATTATCAACTCATCTCTCACCACTGGTAGATTTCTTGCAGTCTTCAAAGAGGCCCGTATTACCCCACTACTAAAAAAACATTCTCTTAATCCTGCACTGTTAGAAAACTACGGACTGGTATCCCTCCTCCCCTTCGTTACGAAAACTCTAGAACGTGTTGTATGTAACCAGCTCTCATCCTTTCTCGCCCAGAACAACCTCCTAGACAGCAAACAGACTGGTTTCAAGAGCGGTCATTCCACTGAAACTGCGCTGCTCTCTGTTATTGAAGCCCTGAGACTGGAAAGAGCTTCCTCTAACTCATCTGTTCGTATTCTAATTGGACCCATCTGACGCCTTTGACACCGTTAACCATCACACCCTCCTGTCCACCCTCAAGACTAAGGGGGTCTCCGGAATGGGGCTACAATGGTTCAGGTCTTACCTCTCGGGTAGGTCCTTTAGAGTATCTTGGAGAGGTGAGGCGTCTGAGTCCCAACATCTCGACACAGGTGTGCCTCAGGGTTCATTGCTTGGTCCGTTGCTATTCTCTGTATACATGACATCCCTACACTCTGTCATCTGGAAACATGGCTTTTCCTATCACTGCTATGCGGATGATACTCAACTCTACCTTTCTTTTTGCCCAGACGATCCGACAGTTTCTGCACGCATCTCAGCCTGCCTAGCCGACATCTCGCTTTGGATGAATGACCATCAACTAAGCTGAACCTTTAAAAAAAGAACTGCTTGTAATCCCGGCCAATACAAAGACTCATCACAACCTCTCCATTCAAATGGGCTCATCAACCATCACGTCTTCCAGAAAGGCAAGAAACCTGGTTGTGGTGATCGATGATCAGCTCAACTTCACAGATCAGGTTGCCAGTACCGCCCGTTCCTGTAGATTCATCCTCTACAATATTAGGAAAATTAGTCCCTTCCTATCAGAGAATGCTACGCAAGTCCTAATACAGGCTCTGGTCCTTTCCAGACTGGACTACTGCAATGCGCTACTGGGTGGACTTCCAGCTTGCACAACCAAACCTCTACAGGTGATCCAGAATGCTGCGGCAAGAGTTATCTTTAATGAACCGAAGAGAGCACATGTCACTCCTCTGTTCATTAAGCTACATTGGCTCCCTATAGTTGCCCGCATCAAATTCAAGACTCTGCTCCTGGCCTACAAGACCACCACTGGTTCGGCACTACCTTATCTTCACTCGCTACTGCAGACATATGTACCCGCCAGATGCCTACGCTCTGCAAACGAACGGCGCCTTGTGGTGCCATCCCAAAAAGGTAAAAAATCTCTCCTATGTGGAATGATCTACCTGCTGCTACAAGATCTGCAGATTCTCTAGCCATCTTTAAGAAATGTCTGAAAACAAAGCTCTTCCGTCAACATCTGACTGATCTGTTCTGACTCTATTTTCTTCTCTACTCTTTAAAAGAAAAAAAAATATATATATATATATATATATATATATAATGAATGGTTCTGTATACTGTGTAAGGTTATATGAGACCAGTCTTCTTTTTTTGATTCCACTTATGCTTTTGTTGTACTTATGCTGTCCCAATTGCTTCCATTGCCTACCCCACATGTAAGTCGCTTTGGATAAAAGCGTCTGCTAAAAGACTAAATGTTAAAGTAATTGTCCAAGTCCATGTTGTGATAATACTGCGCAGTCTTAAGTGTTCAATTCAATTATAGTAAAAGATATTTTGAACATGCGCAATTGAAGCGATGGAATTAAAAATGTTCAAGCATATAACTTAGCCCCGAATAGTGCAAGTCGTGTAATGTGGGAACGCTCTATGAGACAATACATAAATTGACCCTGACTAGACCAAACTATTATAATGGAGCAGAAACATAGACAAGGTGTAGTAGCATAACAAACAGGCACAGGACAACGAACACAAGGGTATTAAATAGGAAGAATAACAAAAGGGTAAATTAACACTAGGCAGGTGTCGGGAATGAAACACTGATGGAAAGCTATACGAGGAAACGAGAGGGGCGGGGCCAAAGACGAGACCAGAGAGAACGCATGTTATGTCAGAACCAACAATAACATGTCTCTCTCAACACAAAACAAGAGGGTCTGTCATGATCCTTCTATTAGACCAAGAAAGACATGACATGATGAGGCAGAATCATAACATAAAATTTTTTAAGTTTGCATCCAACAAACATGATTAAATTAAGCTATATCAGAGCAATAATTATATGTGGAAATTTACCACATAATTAAATTACATTCAACTGAGGTCTGTTTGTTTAATTGGGAAAAGGTCAATTGTTCATGTTTAACAGTATCAAAAGCAGCCTAAAATACTAAACACATGTATTTGAAATACTGCCCATCCCTGTCTATCTCTATTCCATAATGATGGCAATAGTAAATATGAGGGACATTGAGTCAAAATGATTGATTGTGACCTTTGACCTTTTGTAGGGGTTGACTATTTGCCCGGACCACCTACGATGTGAGGGACCTCCCACATCGGGTTGACCTTTTGCCGTGGACATGTCGTGTTTGTTGTTTCTATGATGAATGATGCTCCGGGGATAAATGCAATTCTTACTCATGAATGAACATACAGGTTTTAAAGGAAATGATGAAAAATAAACACGGTTTAAAAATAATAATAAATAAACTAGATAGTAAAGTTTGATAACAAACCTGATATTGGCTTGACAAAGTCTGGCCTGAAGAGTAAAAATGGTTTGAAAAGTTTTTGGTTAGATATTTGAAACATGATGAAAACAAACATTGTAGGCCGGTTGCATTAACTGATTTAACTAGTCTTACAAGTTAAAACTGGTCCTCACTTCTTCAAGTCAGTCAAAAAAAAGGTAGATTAAATTAAAATCTAAAAAGTAAGACGCATTAGTTCTAATTAATTGCTAGTCAGTTGGACCAGTTGTTAAGACATAGTCTTTACTTAGCAGCTATGCTTATGCAACTGGCCCTAGCTGAACCCAGTCTGTAACAACCAGGCAAAAGTTGAAAGAAAAACGGTCTTAGTATATTTTAACATCAATTAACATGTTTTAGTATGTATTACCATGTCACTAACATGACTGTAAAACACACTGTCACGCACACGTCAACAACATGTTAATGAAAGTTCACAGAGATGTTGTAGCTGCAGACGGACAGACGGCGGTCGTCATCATGAGGATTATTTTACTTTTTCTGCTCTTATCAGGTCAGTTTCACAAATATCAATATTGTAACATGACTGTCATCAGGACAGCTGTGTTTACGGTCATCATATGGTGACATGATTGTTCATTATGTCGTCTCTATAGTGATGCTGTATTTGATGAGGTAAAGCACAAAAACAAACGGACGTCTGAACACTGTCTGTGTTGAACATGAACAGCAAGTGATGAAGATGGATCCGTGTTATTTTAATCCTTATAGTAACTTTTGTTGATTTTTTCAGTGACACAGTGTGATGATGTTCAGATCCAGCACATCCTGAACATGAAGGGCTTGAGAGGCAACGTCACGCTGTCATGGAGAAATCAATCTGATGAGAATGTCTTCCAGAAGCACCAGCAGAACAAAGACACCAAACACACCTGCCATTGAACAACAGCAGCAGCTGCTTCTTTGTTTTCATGTCTTGACATCTTTTCTTTGGGTTTATAAATCATCAATATTTCATTCAGTTGGATTACACTAAACTTCATGTCTCTTTATGTCACAGCTCAGGTGTCGTTCTCTGACACACACGCAGATTTAAGTTTCACTTTCATTTCACTGCATCTGTTCTCACGTGCTGAACTGGTCTGACTTCATACATTCATTATAAGTGTCTTTCATAGGTTTGCTAATAACCATAAATCAATCAGACTTTAGATTTGAATCTTGGAGTGTGTGACAGATTTAACTCACATCACATGTGTTTATGACGATATCAGATAGATTAGTGTTCCTCATGTCATTCTGACCTCTGCTGGTGATTTGTGAGTACAGGTCTGAATGATCTTCACAAATATATCTTGTCTACTTAAGCTCTGATTAAATTCAACGTGAGATACTATTAAGTATAAGCTTATTTTTGGTAAAACGTCCTATTTATAGTAGACAGTGTCAGTTCAGAACATTTGGAGGCCCTATAGGTAAAATGATCCCCTCCACCTTTTAGTATAAATAAAGTGTTTTTTACACTGTAAAAATATAACAATTTTATGATATTAATAAAAAGTCTGTTTCAATTTGAAATTGTTTCGAAATAAAACTTTTTGGCAGCCGGTATTTATTTTATTGTTATTTTTACCGTCAGACAGCCATCACTTTTTCACTCTTTTGGATGAGTGTATATTTAAAATGGGTAAAAAGCAACATCATAAATATATGACTCACAATCAGTCGGCTGAAAGAGTTTATTCTCATTATACATTCAGAGACTGTACCAATGGGCTATTACTTTATTTTCTGCCTGTCTGTCACGCCCTGGTGCTGTGTCCTCTGTTTGCCACCTGAGGGCGCCATTACACTCTGTGTTCTGTCTGTATTTTGTTAGGACTCCAGTTCCCATCATGCTTTGTCTTGTTATCATGTATTAGTTTCACCTGTGTCTCATTACCTGTTTGTCCCTTCATCTGTGTATATATAGCCCTTGTGTTCAGAGGTATAATGTACAAAACCAGAAAAGGGTTTATGATGGGATATGGTGGTTATTCTGGCTGAATTTAGCATCAAATTGGTTACATGAAAGCCGCTCAAACTTTACCCGGACATGTTACTATGATGATTCATTCTCTGCAGACCAAGTGTTATATTGCTATGCTAATGATGCTATCATAGGTTTCCTAAATATGTGTTTTATTGAAGTAATCGAGATTACAAAACACAGCTGATGAAGTTGCAAAGGTGTTTTTTATGAAATATGTGACAAGGATAATATAGAATATATAACTCCAACTCCCTTTCACCTGTTCCCTCTTCATGATGACTTGCACTTTTTGGAGGATGTACTGCATGAGGAAGCACTAATCCTTCCGGGACAGGTCATACCCATTGGCCTTTGGAGATGACTATCTCATTGAGAGATACAGTTTCTCAGGTGATGGACTAAGATATTTATGTAGGCTGCTGGGTCCAAAAATGTAGCACCAGACAGCACGAAGCCATAATCTCACTGTACCACAGATGTTCTGTGTTAAATTAAGATGGTTTGCAAATGGGAGCTTCCTTTAGTCTGTAGGAGAGGCAGAGAACCTCAATAAAGGAACAATTTGCCTCACAATAAGATGCGTTTGTCTGGCGCTGAAGTCATTCTGCAACATATTTATCACCTTCCCTGGCCACAGCAGACCCCTCAACATCAAGGAGGAGTTTTACAAGATTGCAGGTAACCTCAATTTAATGTGCAACCATTAGTTTCTTATTTGCTCAGTCACAGATCAATACTCACTTTGTTTCGTTACAGCTTTCCCTATCATCATTGGTGCAGTGGATTGCACACACATAAGGATCAAACGCCCATCAGGAGAACATGATGGAGATTACGTTATACAGCATCAATGTTCAGTTAAGAGTGATTTGTGGTTATTATGACCTACATAAATTAATTCTGTGCATTTAATGACCTTAATGAATAGGTTACAATTTAACATTTCAGATGAACTGTGATGTTGACTGCCTTGTCAGCAATTTAGAGGCAAAGTGGCCTGGCTCAGTGCATGACTCCAGAGTCTTTCAGGCTTGTCCAATTTACGAGAGACTTTCACAAGGTAAGCCACACATTTTATGTGTACTGTACGCACCTTGGACATCATGAGTGTTTAACTCTGCCGTGTTGTTTGAGTTGCTTGGATCCTGGAAAAAGAGAGCAAAAGCAACAAAGATTAAAACACTGTATTGCAGTTACTGTGTGCACTGAAATACTCACTTCTCTTTGAAGTTTATGGATTTCCAGGTCCAGTTTCTGGAGTGTCTGGCAATAAATCTCAAGATCCAGCTCCATTTCTTGTAGCTTTCTCTTTTTGAGTGTGATTTTATCGTCTGCAATCTCTATCTGTCTATCCAGGTGCTTTATATACAATGTTCTGACAGTTTGTGAAGTCTGTTAAGAAATGTCAATTAGCACAGCAGGATTTGTGCAAAATGTAGATTTACTTTGGCAAATACTCACATTGTTACAGGCTTCTTAGGAGATGTTTAATATCTGGGTCCTGTTTCACATATTTTCTATTAGCACCACATCACTGACTTCATATCCTTTGACTTCTTGCGCATTAAGTTGGTCCGCTATTGTCTGCCAGGCTTTCTTGAATTATGGCATTGGTATTGCATTTTTTCTTATGGTTAATTTCACCTCTTCATATAACTCTATCAGGAGCTGTCGAGGAGCGGCCGTGAAGTATGAAGCTTGACATTTATCCATGTCCTAACAAAATACAGACAGAACATAGTGTAATGGCGCCCTCAGGTGGTGAACAGAGGTCCCAGCACCAGGGCGTGACACTGTCTATGCTGGTGTACAGGGGTATAGGGATACTGTAGGTGTGTTTCACTTCCACTTCAAGAGAAAGTAAGAATGAGAAACTATTTACGCAAAAGTAGGAGTTGACAAAATCTTATTATCAGGTACAGTGGGTTATTTAAACAGTCCAGTCGCATTTTATAAAAATAAACTGAAATGAAACACTGCTTCTTCACTCTATGAATTAAATAAAAATCATGTTGAAGTAGTATTTTGAACAACCGCAAAGGTGTTTCACCCTGTAACATCACATTTGCTTGTTGAATAATAATAATGTTTAGTTGACAAAAAAATATAATAATGCATTTCTATATCTTTTTATATATAATAAGGGTGTGCATTACTGTCCAAACTGATTTCTTAAAAATAAGTATAATTTATTTTTATTTTTACATGTTTATATTGTGATATGATACACCAAGTATAATACGAAACATTAATGTTCATAAGGCACAGTGATCACCTGTTATATGAACTTCAGATAGACAGTATTCAGATCTCCATTTACTTTCTGTTTCTGTCTCATAAAATACAGAAGCAGTTTAGAGATTTTACTCATCAATCATCAATATATATAAGTGTGTGTGTGTGTGCGTGTGTGTGTGTGTGTGTGTGTGTGTGCGTGTGCGTGTGCGGCTTCAAAAACACTTTTCAAACCTGAATAAAATGTAAAATTTATTTATTAATTCTATATGTCTATGATATCTATTGTAACTATATACATAATATATACATAATGATGAATCTCCCTGGATGTTCTTCATCAGAAAGCATTCTTGGATTTCTTGAGCAGAGGTCCGGAGTCATTGTCTTCACTGCCATCATCACGCAAACCCCGTCGCCTCTTACCGGAGGATGAGTTGGTGCGGGAATCGTGGGGTTCAGAAACGACTGAGCTGGACCGATGGCTGAGACTTTGGCTTGTGGAGGAACACGCCGTATAAGAGTTCAGGGGTTTTCGAGTGTGTGAGAAACCAGACCCCTCGGCTCTGTTCTTAAAACAGTTCACTTCCTGTGTGAGCAAGAACCAAAAAAACGGTTTGAAAAGAAGACAGAGTTTGATGCTTGACAAAAGCCTGATGTACAGTTTCACAATCTTACCTGCCGTAAGAACATGTTTACATTCAAATCATCAGGAGACACATGACACTTTGTGCAGCTGGGACAAACATGTTCATCTGAATCCAGCAGACACGTTCGAATACCTGCGACCAAACAATCACATATGTTCTCAAAGGTCAAACAAAACTGAGTTATATTTGCTTGTGTAGAGACTCACACTCATCGCAGAAGCTGTTGCTGCAACAGGGCGTCATCACAGCGTCAGTCATGAGATCTTTGCAGATCTGACACAGCAGAGCATCGGGCACCGGATCTTCATCTGGGGTGGATGTGGAGGACTCACTCCTGGTTAAGAAGGGCGGATCTTCTTTCTTTTGAGTTGCATAAGCCTCACTAAACAGAACAAGCGCACAATTATCAACCGAATGCAAATGTGTGTCAGTGGTGAGGTCTCTACAGTTGTAAACTTACGCGTTGATAATGGGAATGACATGCTTTCCACTGCTGCTCAGCATCACTCCCTTCATGTTGTGGTCATCCACCTCCATTAAGAAGCTGACAGGAATTCCTGCGCTTCTCCGTATGCGCTTGCTCCCAATAAATGCTGGATCCTGTGACGGCACAAGCAAGGTTGCATTTACATTCACTGCAAAACGTGCACACAAATCCTGTCCACAGTTTAGATATGTGTTACCCGTGTCTTTGGGCAGTTTTTGATGTGATGCCCAGGTACGCCACATTTATAGCACACATAGTTTGGTGGAAGGCCTCCAACCAGCTTGAGTGCTTCACTGGTAAGTGATGAGAGTCATGATGGAGAGCACTTGAAAATTCAGGTCACAATGTAAACGTTATTATACTCACTTGGTAGAATAGTAACAGCGGCTGGACTGGAACATGACAGCTTTAATTTTGTCCTCCTCTGATGCCTTTGCCTCAGCCAGATTCTCAGTCTGTTCATTTACAAATAAATGATTTATACGCCTTTTTCTACACAAACATACAGTTTACATAGTTTTCATATCGTTTAGTGGATTTCAGTACCTTGAAAAGCTGCTCAAGTGACATTAAAGAACCATTCACTTGCTGTTGAAAGAAGACCAAAGAGATTTATTACCATTCAGAACCCCATCACACCCAGAGATACAAACTAAAGACACTTAACACAATGTAAACAGAAACCCACCAAATGACATTTTACAGCAATACTTTAGTAGAGAGTTTTAAACGCACGTATATTAGCTAAACCACAAACATATTTATATTGAAATAAGTTAATGACAGAAAATATAAAACAAGATGACATGAATTACTTAAACAATGAATTTTGACTTATTGAATTTTACAGTAAAAATAAACTCAGGCCTATTGTTCAAGGCTTCTTCATGGTCAACTCTGACCAGCTTAAAGAGATCATACAGCACAATATAAACAATCAAGTCAACACTTTTGTTTACATACTGCTTTTGAAGATCCACTTGATGGTTTAGACCAGTTACTGCAAATCAAAACAACTAAGACTTAATGACTGATTGATATTCATTAAAAGATTCATATTCATAACATCATCAAGTGACTTACTTTGCAGGTCTGTTATATGTGGATTTCACCCCAGTTCCAGGGATTCTTCTGACGGTCACCATAGTGTTACTGGGGATGATGTCTGCATCATCAGTGTATTCTGTGGGAAACACACACTTATTTACAGTCTGTCCACACCAACTAAAATAATACCAGGATACTGTATACCGACCACAGTACATATCAATATATAATATATTTATACTATTTACAACCTTAGTTTATAATAAACATACAATATAATACAATACAATACATACTAGTGAGTGTACCAAACGGAGGTGACCTGCAGCGTTTTTCTTAATGTTCATTTAATCATATATCAAAATAGTGATAAAAGGATAAAGCCTGTGACATCTACCCTCCGTGACTATTTTTCCATAATCACATTTAATACTTTATACCCGTTAAAGAGTGTAAATAAGTCAAAGTTTACATGTAAAATAGCTGAACTTACCTTCATCAGTTTGCTCGGTGGAGATGCGCAGGTCACATCGCTTCAGTTTCTCTCGTCTCATGATTTGTCGTTTCAAATCTCCGAGAGTGATGTGAAGTCCCTCAAAGATCACAGTGTCGTGTGTAAGTTTACTGACAAACTTATAATGAACACACGGCATGTTGCGTTCTGATGCCCCTGCACACAAACAGATGCAATGAATGTAATAAATTGGCAGAAATGCAATAGAAATGAACAGATAATGGTCAGCAAGTAATTAATCACAACAATAATAGATATTAATAACACAAATATGAATATAAGAAGTTAAAATCAGACGACAACGAGGATGTAGAAAGGTGCTCTCGTGAACAGCGATCAAATAGCAACACTAAACAAAACTTTGCTTGTTACTATGGAAACCGATCAAGCGCATCAATTAAAAGCGATCTTGATGACGTCAATGTTTAAGATGCACATCAAGCACAACTAAACAAAAAAATAAAGTTTTATTGAAGTGTGTTAACATTAGTGTTTGGTGTCTATGATTACAGAGTCTAATTACTGTAATAAAATGTAACAGAGGGGATTACTTTTCATTTATTAGTCATTTGTAATGTACTTGCATTTGTTAAATTGACTTAATATTTTTATTCAATATTTCCTTTTATTCGGTTATTTTACTGAAATAAATAAGGGTTACTAATGGTCACAGTTTGTTACATGTAATGTTTAATTTATTAAAAAAAGATTTATATTGTCATTGTGGACTAGGTTAATGAGTTTTTTGTATAAAGCAGAGTGTACTTTATGTAGCCCGATGTAAATAGTAATTATTACATTTTGAGGAAACATACCCAACATTGGTAATGAATATAATTAATTTGCACTGTATCTAAAGATCAATTAAAAATGTTTTTTAATCTTTTTTATTTTACCTCAGTTATCAACAGCGGGCACGCGCAGTGTTCAATTAAACTGCGCTCTATAAGCGGCTGCTAAATGAGCGCGCGCGCCAAAATGCTCGTACAGGGGAAAATCACCCGCTTCGAATGTTATCAGTGGATTGAATGGGCGTTGTCAGTGGTTATCAGCTGATTCATATGGGCCAGATGGGGCTGCTGCGGCTACTGGTAGACTCAGAAGGCTGTTATCATCCATCCTAATGGTTAACCACCATTTCAAATACAAGAGAAGACTCCAGATCCAGTCCCAGAGGAATCCAGCTCAGCTGATCGAACGTCTACAAGATAACGTGGTGACGTTACGCTTTTTCCCGCTTGATATTTTCACTCCCGCATCATATTTCACTTACTTTCAGGTAAGACCATTTAAATGATAAACTGGGGATTTAAACTAACTTATTTGCCAATAAGTAAATAAATGCAGAAAATGTCTTTTAATTGGCGTGACATGAGTGTTGACATGACATAACGATTTAGATTTCATAGTAGACTGCGTTATAGTTACATGCTTTATGTTAGCATTAACGTTTGCTGTCTGAAGTTTAGTTTAACGCAATATTACTCTGTAACTGTTTCATGCTGTAAGACAGTTTATTGCATTTTATAACGTTAAGTTATCTACTCGTTAACGCTTCACTGAAGCTAACGTTATATTATACTCGTATTGCGTGAAGTATTCAAACCCAAGACGTACTTTTATAGCAAATAAAGTTATATGTGTTTAAATGTGTATATCTGTCTGTCTATCTAATAGTGTCACCAAATACATATACCTCATCTGCATCCCATGTTCACTGATGTGTTTATGTCTTTTAGGCTGTGATGAGAAGTATGGGTTGCTGCTTGCCTTAACTAATAATTGCCAAAAATTCTGATTTTAGATATGGGAAAAGCAGTTAAGGGCGTACGCTTCAGGAGCGTTAAGATTAAGGTGCTGAGGAGGTCTATCACTGGCCCTGCAAAGGTTTCTTACCTATATCAAGGTCTCCCCGAGCCCAACTGCAAACTGACCCCCCCTTCAGACCCTCACAAGTCTATTACACCTCAACAGGCTGAACCTGATGATGTGGTACCGAGCTGCAGCTCATGTTCTGAGACTGCGTACAGTAAGGCAAAGAAGAGAGAGCTTCATGCCTGGGATGCAGTTAAGGATGACATGCTTAAGGTGTCATTTGAAGGTTCAGCACCAATCACTACCCAGTGTGTTGTCTGCCAAGAACATGGAGATTATAGGTGTGTCAAATGCAGCACCACTGCAGTGTTTGTGAGGCTTGTCTGAAAAGGACTCACAGAAATTCACTGCACCTTCCTGATAAGTGGAACGTAAGAATAATAGCATGCAGTCATACACACAGACAATAAACTCACAGTTATTCATTAATTTCTTCAAATTGTTTTTGAACTATGTAGCTGTTCGTGTCTCAAGTTTATTGTTTTAAAAACTTTGTTAGAGCTATAATTCTTTCTTACAGAATGCTTACTATGAGCCATCCACCCTGAGGTTATTCCTATATTTACCTGAAGGCCATGGCACCCATGCATTCTACACAAAGGACATGAAGGTCATTGTCAGCACAGGTTTGTCATTTTACAAATTCATTTAATTTTCTTAAAAGGTAAAGGAATCAAATCCGTTTAAATGTGAAGTAAGGATTTCATCAAAATTTGTCAAAATATCTAATAATTATAGTAACAATATTTATAAAATGGTCAGTTCTGGTCCTTGATTCTTATTGGCTGAGCCAAATTCTAAAACGTTATAAAGTACCCCGATTTATACAAGCTGACTGAATTACATAGCCTTAATAACACTTCGTTTACTTTATTTTATTAAAAGCAGGGGGTAACAGTGTGTTTTATAACAGCAAAGGGGGTTTTAATGACTTCGTTTAGCATCGTGCCACAACGCCCTTAGCTGTTATAAAACTCACTTTAATGCACTGCTTCACAGGCTTATTGCGTTATTAAGTTATTAGTGACACACTCAAGGGATTTAGTCTATACTGATAAGGTCTCTATAGTAGTACTTGCTTATGTTTTTTTTTATTTTGCAGGACGGCTCTGCACCGTCACAGTCAATATGTGTGCGTGTGAACCAGAAACGTGCACTCTGCTAAGGTATGGGCTCTGGCCAGCAACAGCCGACAAGCATCAGACAGCCTTCTCCATCCCTCTGCTAGAGCTTTTTGTTTGTCTGTCACTGGAGTGTCAGGTTTCTGTTGAGGGTTTTTGCAACACCCTGCGCTGGAAAAATAACCTTACACTTGCAGAGGTAAGCCAGTTTCCAGAGGTCAGTTTGAAGTCCTGTCTATAATGTGAACATTTCTGTTACTTTCATAGAATATTGATGAGTCCATATAGACAAACCATCTTGGATTTACAGTTGCTTGCAAACATATTCTTGCTATTTTGCTATAAAATAACAACTTCTCAGTGAACCACAGTCTACAGATGTGAGTGTGGGATACAGTAATGTTTTCACTGACTCCTGCTTATACCGTAGGTTAACGCACTTTACAGAGCCCTGGTGGGAGAATCCATATCTCATTTTAGGCATCACCACTTCCGAAAAATAAGTTTGGTAGATGTTTGCCCACAATTAGGTGATGGGACCACATGTCCAGCATGTCCAAAGGTTGGTTCTAGTTCCAGCGTGGTACTTGTTTGATTAACCATAAATGCATTCTCCATTACCTTATGGCATTGAATTGATAAAAATTGAAAAATTTCTTAATTTTTTGTATAAAGAATTATAATAGAATAGTAATAGTATAAGTGTATCAACCTGTTGCATATACAAAACCAGGATTACTGTAAGTGTTTGTCTTCCAGGCGGATGGAGATGTGATAGTGACATTGGATGCCAACTTTGGCCTTGTGAGAAAGCAAAGCTCAGGGACAAGTGCGGTTGAGCCATTACATGGAACCCGCATGTTTGTTAGTGAAAAGGATGTAGAGGAATACCTGCTATCACATCTTGACAGCTCAAAGCCTCACGAGGTAAGACATAGTTGTAGAATACGCCGTGAAATATTAGATTTAAAAAAGACCATTATTCCTCCAATAAATCTCGGTCCTTTAATCTTTAGGACTGCAGTAACTTCAAGGCTGGCAACGTGCTGAGGTCACCGCAACAAGCTAAGAAACTTGATGTTACAGGAGTGTTTGGAGCCTCCTGTCGTCATGAAATGCCCCTAATGTTTGTCAACATGAGCCAAGGAGAACGGCAAGTCTATGCCACAGTAGTGATAATTCTCCTGTTTTATTCTACTTATTCAAAAACATTTTTGAATAGCTTGACCCTAGCATTAGCCATATTTTAATTTTATATGTCACCAAATATGAACCTCACAGAATGTAAATGGGGGATTCCAAAATATTACAAAATTTGAACTTTACCACCATTCTATAATCTTCACTTATCTAAGAAAAAGGGTTTGGTTAATTGTGAGTGCCCCTATTGAGTACGTAGGTATTGAATTTGATGCTTGAGATTATGTATATATAATAACATACAATAAATTTACATTGAGCTGATATATCAGCACTGTTAATTATTTCCCTGTTAAATAACAGGAAATTACTGGCAGCAGGGTTACCATTATTTTCCTGCTATTTGAACAGTTACAGTGCATTCCCCGTAATGTTTTTCTACAGGAATTTACTGTGAATCACAGAAAAAACAGGAAACAACTGGCAGCAGTGTTACCATTATTTTCCTGTTAAATCACCATTTATTTTGTTTCCATTAAATATTGTTAATTAGGGTTAGCATAGTAACGTGTACTGATTGTTATAGACATATTCTAGCTAGAGTTAATACAAAAGGCATAATCCTTCAGGTAACACTTAAGTGAAAGAAAACTAATAGTTCCGTGTTGAAATTAACTTTTTTTTATTGTAATACAAACACTGAAAGATAAATACTTACAAATGTAGGCACACATGGATCAGACCAATCACAAAAATATACTGTATATCATGTTCATTGCTGACATCTGTGGTCACTGGACGGAAAATAACAACTGCGTCTGTCTTAAACTAGCAAAGACACTTGCGTTTGGCTTTGCGCTGCGTTGGTGCAAGATAGGGCCCAAAACCTCAACATTTAATGTTCCTTGAACTGCTAAAATTCATTTAAAAAGACTCAAAGGATATACACTGTGACTCCTGGTCACATAAAAATGTTACACATAGGCTCAGATTAATCACAAACAAATTTCGTTTTCTCATGTTCATGGTTTAAAAAGTAACAATACATTTTTAAACCCAAATACATTTTTCATTATAACAAAATACTGAACTTCATATGCAGTGTTACCTAAACCACTAAAATTCAACATGTATGAATACATTCAAACCAATAGATGACACTTAATGGAACTCTTCATCAATAAAGAGCAATGAACAATAAAAACACTGTCACTGCTTAGACCACAAACCATTTACTCAAAGCACACAATGAGGATCCTTTGCAAAGTCTTGGGTCTGTATATGACAGAGAAAGAGAGAGAGAGAGAGAGAGAGAGAGGGAGAGATATGATTTCCATAATTTCAAATTTCAATCCAAAATTACATCACATGGCTTGACCTAACAAAAGCTAATTTTAGAAACAGAGCTTAAAACGGACAGAATAACATAAAATAATAGAAAGTGTGATGAGCACAATTCATTGAAAGAACAAAAAAAAGAATGGCAAAAGAGCACAGAAGAGAAGTTCAGCATTCTCACTTTGAAAGGCAGATGAGAATGAATTTCCCCAGCCCCCTTAGTCATTGCTGTTTGAACATATGTGTAATGTATACATCCTACTCACCATTTTCAAATGAAATCCCACTGAAAGTCCATTTACTTGCGCAAGAGGCTGGTGACGTGTGAATTGACAGTTCTTCTTTTTTTCCCCTTTGCAGCCTTTGTCCCTTTTTCTGGGTTTATACCCACAAAGCGTCTGAAAAATTATACACTGGTTAAAAATCTAGTAATTCACACAGACTAGCAGCACAACAAATGTACATGAACTACCCTCAACATGCACTAATATTTTAAGTTGCACTAAAACTTTCTAAATCAAAGTTAATTGCTAAATCCCGTCACCAGACCTGTGGAAACCATGCTTGAGCCCCAGCCCTGTCACAAAGGTGGACTGGCTGTTGTCCACAAAATTGACAAGAAACCATAATGCAAGCCAATTAGATTTATTAATAGATAAGCAGTAAATTGCTAGATTAAAGCAAGTAAGAAACCATTCAAATTTTCACCTGTTTCTGAGACATACACCCTGGGATATTATCTTGAACAGCAGTGTGATAATGGATGGTAACGTTACCCTGCATCTGCATCTGTAATGAAAAAAAATATATATAAAAAAATGTAAACATTTATCTACAACTCAATGATAATCTGGATTTACCTCATTGATAGGCTAAAACCTGCACATAAAAGTCACACCAGCATGTCTGGTAGCCCAAACAGCTATAATTATAACAGCTCATCTTACTTCATGTGGTGTAAGTCCGTGGCGTTTAACGTTAGTATACATCAACATCACTGATAGATGTTAAAACTGTGCATGACTTTGAAGAAACTCTGTAATCTCACCAGATTATTGATATTTTGGTCGATGAAATCACCGCGATCTTCCGACATGGATCTCCGTGTTCGATGCAGGTTCAAATGCCGCCTTCAACGTTACGCTCCTTCCCAGATAGCAAATTGACTCCGGAACGGATCCGCCCCGGAACTACCACAGGCTCCGGAACGGATGTGGAAAACGGATCCGGAATGGAGTCCACTTGCACAGCGCATCGGATCCAGAACAGATAAGGATGGCTGATCCGGACCAGACCCGTTCAGGACCCGTTTATAAAGCTGCTGATCCGCCACGGATCCGTTCAGGACCCGTTTATAAAGCAGCTGATCCGCCACGGATCTAGTCATTCTCTCTAGATACCTTCAGATCCCTCATTTAAAAGTTTTCTGGCCAAAACTAGCTAAAGAAATATTTCAAATCTTATCGACCAACATTGGATAGAATGGATTGCTCTTTCATTTTTAATATGCCTTCCATTTTTAATATTAATAACACATGAGGAAATCATTCAAAACGCATAGTAAACTCACCCGTTTAAGCCAGTAACAATTCAACTTTAAAAATAGGTCATTACAGACTGTATTTATGTATACAATTGTATTACAGAAAATGAAATGCAACCATAAATTGTACAAATATTTTTATTTATTTAAGGAAAATAACACTTTTTTTAATGTAGCTCAAGAATCATTTAATTAAATATTTTTTTTGTGTAAACTGGGTTTTTAAAAGATTGATCAATATAAACTTAAAAAAATACTTTTTAAAGTAGTAAACTTGTCTTTATCTTAACTGGTAAACGAACACTGAACACACAAGTTAAAGTTAAACAGTAAAACACAACTTTTGGGTCCTGACACTGGGTCTGCTGCTAGGTTGAACCACCGTATCACATGTATTGTGGTGTCATCATCAGTGGCGGCACGGGAGACATGGCTCTTTCTCACAGCACCTGTAATACACCAGCAGAATTATTATTAGACCAGTTCATGAAATCACAAAGGCGCTACCATTTTTTTTTAAAGAAAACACCACCGTTTAACATATGTCTTACCTCAAGCTAGACAAGTTGATATGTATCTGTCCCATCTCAGTGAGTGCACTTAATCGCTATGAAGTGTTTGGTGGCTTCTTAAATCATCCCTGTTTGGATCCTAATGAATGAATTGAACGAATGGTTCTAAGCTAAACGCTAACATAGTGGCACCCTGCAGCGATTAAGTGCACCCACTGAGACGGGACAGATATGTATCAACTCTTTTAGGTTGAGGTAAGAGCATAATGGCATATGTAAAAACGGTGGTGTTTTCCTGTAAGGATACACACAACCAATGTTTTTAAAACAAAAGTGTGATATCTGACACTTCTCTTTGTCTATGACGAGTCATTCAGGTACTGGGCTACTCAACAGCGGTTGACTGTCAAAAATAGTCTGAATGTAAACCCTAGGTGTATTTGATTGATTCAGGATTAGACAAAAACAAACTTCGCAAGAATGATACATGATGTATCGTTAGATACATTTTTAACCCAAAAATGTTTTGTGCTTATATTTTTAAACCAGGCAAATTTCATTACATTTACTTACACAGGAGGAACTTCCTAGACTCCATCTGATTTTAAGATTTTTTACCATTCATGCCCTTCCAGTTGATCCTCCTCCCAACATCATCATGGAACATGTGTGAAAGGATGTTCCATGTGACACGTTTTGTGTCATGGCCCCCAATAGTTGCCAGGGAGGAAATCTGAAATGTAAAAAAAAATCCTGTCATTTCTTATAATTAACACTGGTAAAATAATTTACAAAATAAATGTTGTGTTATAAAAAATATTTAGTCTTAAGACTTCGATGACCAAGTAACCTGTTTAACCCTTGTGCTACATATTTAATATTTTGTGTGTATAACAGCAAGATATTGACAGTTTTGGGAAAACTAAAACTAATAATATATCTGTTAAGATTTGCCCCAAGTGCTTAATGGGACCATCTGATAGTGGAATCTTAAACCCGGGACATACCAAGCCGACTATCGACTGTGAGTTTTATTGGGCCGATTCAATATGTAGAATGTATGGAAGAATGTGTGCCGAGGGTAGGCCCAGAGGATTATTGGAAGTGTAGGGCTGAAGTTGAGTGACCTGGTGACCGTTACACCAGTTTGCTTTGGGGCACCATTGACTTCCATAGTAGGTAAAAAATACTATGGAAGTCAATGGTGCCCCAGAACTTTTCACACTCTTCAAAATATATTATTTTGTGTTAAACAGAACAAAGAATTTCATACAGGTTTGTAACAACTTGAGGGTTTTTAGAGTCAGAACAGATCAGTCAGATGTTGACGGAAGAGATGTGTTTTCAGACGTTTCTTAAAGATGGCTACAGAATCTGCAGATCTTGTAGCAGCGGATAGATCATTCCACATAGGTGGAACAGATCCAGGGAAGATGCACAAGAGAGATTTTGTACCTTTTTGGGATGGCACCACAAGGCACCGTTCGTTTGCAGAGCATAGGGATCTGGCAGGTACATACTGTATGTCTGCAGTAGCGAGTGAAGATAAGGTGGTGCCGAACCAGTGGTGGTCTTGTAGGCCAGGAGCAGAGTCTTGAATTTGATGCGAGCAACTATAGGGAGCCAATATACAGAGGAGTGACATGTGCTCTCTTCGGTTCATTAAAGATAATTCTTGCCGCAGCATTCTGGATCATCTGTAGAGGTTTGGTTGTGCAAGCTGGAAGTCCACCCAGTAGCGCATTGCAGTAGTCCAGTCTGGACAGGACCAGAGCCTGTACTAGGACTTGCCTAGCATGCTCTGATAGGAAGGGTCTAATTTTCCTGATATTGTAGAGGATGAATTTACAGGACCGGGCAGTGCTGGCAGCTTGATCCGTGAAGTTGTTCTGATAATCGATCACCACTCCCAGGTTTCTTGCATTTCTGGAAGATGAGATGGTTGATGAGCCCAGATGAATGGAGAGGTTGTGATGAGTCTTTGTATCGGCTGGGATTACAAGCAGTTCTGTTTTTGAAAGGTTCAGCTGCAGGTGATGGTCATTCATCCAGAGCGAGATGTCGGCTAGGCAGGCTGAGATGCGTGCAGAAACCGTCGGATCGTCTGGGCAAAAAGAAAGGTAGAGTTGTGTATCATCCGCATAGCAGTGATAGGAAAAGCCATGTTTCCGGATGACAGAGCGTAGGGATGTCATGTATACAGAGAACAAGCTTCTATATAGCTTGTTACTTAAACAAGCAGCAATTGGCTCTTTTATGGGACTTGTTCTGCCATATTGTCACAGTTTCTCCCATTCATAGAAATAGTAGTAAATCATCTTTCTAGATCTATAGCCTTTGGTTGTCTGCTTATTAAACAACCAGCTTAAGAATGTGCATGTAAACACGCCCAGTATTCATTTAAATTTAGTCATTTAGCAGACGCTTTTTACCAAAGCGACTTACAAAGAGTTAGGGAGCAATAAGCGTTATGTCATATTCGACAAAATAGCTGGCTAAATAATGTTTAAAACAGTATAAAATCTTACTTTACCAGTTTGGTTGTAAAAGATAAATTGAGAAGATGAAGATGATGAACTCCAAAACAGACCAGTTGCACTAGAACGAGCTGTAAACTGCAACAGAACACACACACACACACACACAGTATATTATAGTTGATTTATTCTATTAATATGACATGAAATAATTAGAATACCAGAACTAAAGTTTACTAATGCAAGTGGGTTTTTAAAATTATTTTTTTATATAACTATAAAGTAGGTTTTAAACTTTTAATCTTAAATTATTGATATGAATCGTATGATATTAAATATTATTACATGGGCCATTATCACTATATAAAGTGCCATTTGGTGTCCTTATCAGAAACACTGAGCCATCATGTAATGCAAAATAGTGACATTTTGAGGTTTTACTATAAATGTACTAATATTTACACACTTACAACTCCTATAAGAAGATTCTTAATATGTGTTTTATCATTTTATAACCATGTGATTTTGGCATGTCCCTCACACTGCTTAGCTACCTTCAGTGAGTTTAAAAAGCGGATACATTGCACAAAATTAAAATCTTTTTTGATAGTTCCTATTGTCCTCAGCAATGTATTTAATAAAACAAATCATTTGGATAATCTATATTCTATTTTCATAGTAATATTCAGCATTTGCATGCGTCCCTGTATTTGCGGTCTACCCTGTCCTTTTGGGGTACACGCCCCTTTAAGAAATAGTGTGATGTACTCAGTGACATCCCCCCATTCTGACTTTCCTCAGTGGAGGTCAAAACATCTTCTGCACATACAGTTAGTATCTGCAATCAGCACTCATATTTACTTTTTATAGTTTTCAACATAATGTGTTTGTAGTTAAATGTTGTCAGGCTTCACATGTCTTGGTGACATTTTAATTTACAAAAACTTTTCAGTAATTGAAAATATGTTTCTTAAACAGTATACAGTCATCTTTAACAGTGAACCCCTTTGCTAGCTGCACACTGTGTGTTCATTAAATGCTAACTTTAGCCACAAATGCACAGCCGGTCACCAAGCCTTCCTTGATATGGTGGAAAAGTGCATTAACGTAATGGGTTTGAGCTTTGACCAACATACATTTCTAACAGCCAAAGGTCTACTTAATACAACAGACATGAACTTAAATGGAAAATTTAAGATTAATATTTTGAAAATTGTGAAGTCTCAAAGGCACTCTATAGTGATAATGACCCACATGTTAAAAACTGTAGTGTGTACCGTTATTGACAAAATAGCCTCGATTTTGATCCACATCCGGATATAAAAACAAGGCCACACAGTATCTTAATATAATGAATTCATTATCTGAAACAACATTACATAGGGAGCTGCACAATATATGTCAAAATATGAACAAAAGACTCAAACTATACCAGAAGTTCAGTGGATAAAAAACATGTAACGTTAAACGTTAAAGTTTGGCCTATCAATTAATCTCGCCTGCTTGTATGGAAATGGGTGAAAATATGGTCTCAGGATGGGATTAAAAAATCGATTAAATCACCCCCTCCCAGAAAGATAAAGACATTCCGTTTAAAAAGCTTTTAATCAAAAAGTTAAATGAATGACAATGCGCTGAAACTTGTCTTGCCAAAATCACTTCAGAATTAAAAACATCAAACAGAGAAATCAACGGTAATGTTACTGGCTGACGTAACCGTACAAATAAAGCAAATTTAATTATTCTTACCGTGTTCCGTCTTCACCGACCAGCCGGCTCCACCGTTTCCAGTGTGTGAGGAGATGATAGTGACTGCGACCGTTTGAAAAGCGCGCGTTCGGTCAGAGAGTTCGCTCAGCGTCCGTGACAGTGTGTTGTGCGGAGGCGGGGCCTGTTCTGTGCGTATGACTGAATTGATTCTGAGAGAACAGCGGACCAGGTGACTTGAAGGCGGATCCGCCCCGGAGTCTTTTGCTATGTGGGTTCCCAGAATGCAAAAACTACTGTATGAACGTGTTATTTCAGATGCGTGTCATACGGATATTTACACCGTGTTCAGAAAGAACATACACACATAGACACACACACACATTGGGAGCGCAGTTCCTCAACTAAATATATAGGCCGTCTCGCGTAAAATCCGGAGTGTGGGGTATTAATAAAGGAATTAAAGGCTATTACAATCACGATAACAAACACATTTGCGCATGCACAGAAAACACCGCAAACTTTATTATTTCTGTCTGTGAATCCGTCGTTGTTTAGCAACCTAAAAAAAAACTAAATTGCTAACTTCTCCACTGAAAAATAATAACTTTTTTTTACAATAAGGATAAAAGCATTTATCTCCAAACATAGCCTACATATCAGACATCTTTGCTTGAATTTTCGATTTTGCGGTTAAATAACAAAAATGAGGTGTTATTTAACAATGAAGTGTTAAATAACAAAAATGAGGTGTTATTTAACATATATTTCCTAAAATTAACAGTAAGGCGCAGTTATTAACAATAACAGGTTAATCATGTTGGAATTTGGGTGTAAATTAACAGAAACATTTAACAGTGAGTCACACTGTCACAGTATAAGAATGGTGTGACATCACGTGTTGACTGACTGGCCATGCGTACTATATATGCCTTAAAAACATTATGTGTCCCGCTGAACTATTTAATACGACGGCATATTAGTGCCACGAAAAAAAAAAAGATTTCGAGAATAAAGTCGAAATGTTAGAAACTACAAACATTTACATCCGCCCTCCATTCTAAACTCTCCAACTACATACATGATTTAATGCACTGTAATATCTTCATGATATACAGTCTCATAAAAATGTATTTGTATAATCTTGCTTTAATAAATCTGTGTGTTTAAACATGTGTGATGGTTTCTGTAATGTTCATTCAGGTTCAGTCTGCTGGTGATGTGACTTATGCCGTCATCAGAGGAGGAAAAACTGAACCTGAAGACGCCTGCAGAGAGCTTTACACCTCACTGAACAAAACCACTCACAAATAAAACACAAACACACATAATTAAACAAAACTTAAATTTCCTTTGACAAACAAACTCAAGTGCAGATTTGATTTATTCGATGTATTTTTGGTCAGCTTTGGAATGTTTGTTTGTTGTCTGTTTGTTTATTACTTGATGTTTTTGTCCACATGTTATTGAATCCTAACATGTCTGATGATTGATCAATTTGATTGATCAAATTGGTGTAGTGTCATAGAAACAGATTTCTTAGTTTGACTTTTTATCTTAAATGAAGAACCCCATAAGAAATGTTAAGACATTATTATGTATTTATATATGGGCCTAACATTTTACACCTCTGTCCCAGCAGAACTTCATCCTCTGCTGCAAATGAATTATCATACATTGTGTAGTGTACTGAAAAGCATAACACAATTTCTTTCCAAAGTATGACCAATGTAGTAGTTTCCATTAATATGACTACACCAGCAACTGTTGCTAATAAAGCTGATACAAGGCAAAGTCAGTTTAAAAAATAAAAAGTATATTATTTAAGGAACATACAGAGAAGGAACAAAAAAGAGGTTTAATACTGCCTTCAAAATGACCAATGTGATCAAATACAGACAGACACGTTAAAATAACAGACAAACATCTCAACACATCTACAGTTAATGTAACAAAGATAGACATAATGAGTATATATTTTAAATATTATAGTATAAAAATTGTCCATATATTTAAAATATTTATATATTTAATTAAATAATTAATTTAAAGACTTTATAGTAAACAAATAACCTAAATAATTTAACTATATGATTAAAATGTTTAATTTAAAGTCACCATTATAGTGAGCAATGTTTCCTTTAGTTGAGTATTGCCAATGTCATTAATTCAATAAATGTTTACGCCAATATTAACATTGAGAGGAAAACATTTTAACCACTAGATGGCGACAGCATGTTATTTTACACCTCAATAAAACGATTGTTAATTAACAACAAATGATCAGAGAAAGAATACAAATGATTTCAAAAGATTTAGTTCACAGGTCTATGAAAATTGACTCAACAGAATGAAATCATGACACTAAAATAACAACAATCAAGCAGAATAAATAAAACTATAATACACACATCAGTAAATGTACATTATAAGATTTATAAAAGAAAGTTAAAGTTTTAATGAATTATTAACCCAGTTTATGATTCATTCATGTAGCAGTAGATGCCGAATTCACACTTCACAACCCACAACAGCACATAATCACAACATCATCATTTAACTGTTATATAACTGTTTTTTTCCCAGATTTTAGAATAAAAGTTTAAAGTATCAGTGAAATTTAAAGCGTTAAAATTATATGTCACGATTTATCCCAGGTCACCGATGTGCTTCTGTTAAATATTAAAAATGAAACTTCAGTTCTTTTCTTCACAATCAAGTTTTGGTGTGAAAACATTTTCATCAGGCTGCAGTCTCCATGTCACTGTTGTGATCTTCTCTATCCCATGATCCTTCAGTTTCAGCTTTATCTGAACAACACAAACCTGTATTACTGAATACTGATGATGTTGAGTTATTATATGAACATGAGTCAGAACCAGAGGATGAATTCACTATTAAAATGTATTTACTGTCCTCCAGATGAATACATGTAAATAAGAGAAGTGTTGAAAACAGCGATCATTGTGTCTATAAAGCTTCTAAAAATAAAGACACAAAAGTTCTCTAGAATACAGTTGAATACTCACACACTGTAAGATGTTCTCCATCACTGCATCATCACTGGATCATTTACATCAGATTTCATCTCCAATCTCACAATCAGATTTTTGACTCTGTTGTAAAAATATAAATTATGAGGCATATTTCATCTTTAATAGTAAATAAATAAATAAATGGTTACTATGTTGGATGTTATACAGTTAATGCTTCCCAGCGGCACCTTGACTGTATATCAGACTGATGTCAAACATTTGACGTCTACTTGACCTCAACATCCTGATGTCCTTTTGACTATTAAAACAGTTACACAGAATGTATCCGCTGAAGAGAATACGGTGTACAAAGCTAGATCTAAAAATGAAAGGTTACCCAGAGAGCAGAAAAAGTTGTTCTGTCAATGTTAATGACATTTTTGATATTTAATAAAATAATTGTGATCAGTGTTTGCTTGAGTTGGGATCTTTAGTCTTTTTCTGTGATCAAGTCATTTCTCTTTCAATACTTGCAATAGTATATGGGATAAGAACACTTTTGGACATCAACATTAAACTCACGCTCTAGTATCACACAGTATTTTCACATTATTAACACAACACACTCAAAATTATTTATGTAATTTCAAAGTGATTTTATCAAATATACATTGAGGCTCATGGATTGCCAAAAAATCTTAAAATGAAAAAGTACAATTCTTTGTAAATAAGTTTTGTTCAACATCAATTTGAAGACTTTTCAACTTCAAGGTGCTCACTTATGGTGTCAGATTTATATCACCGGGGGTCTCATTTATAAAATGTGTGTATGCAAAAATACACGTCAACGTTCATATTTATAATAACGGTCTCTGATGTGGAAAAGTGCTACAGGCGTCACGTCAGGGTCTGAGCAGACGGACACACTTTTGATTGTCAGAGTGCTGCTGGTTTTTGGAAGTATACGTCATTCTTGCCACTCGTAAAGGATTTGGAAGTTGACAGGTGCTATCTCATATATCAATGACATAAATTACACATTATTGAAAGGAGGAGATCTGAAACTGTTCAGCTGTGCGCAATATCACGATCATTTGAGATTTATAGATTTCACTCACTCTGTTTGCAGATGAATGAAGGGCTGTTGAGCATGTTGATCATCTATCACAGCATCAGGACCTACAGCACCACACGCTCGCTTCTGACCAGTTATGTCACGTATACTAGACAGACAGTTAATGGAGGACATGAGGACGTTTGTTCCATCTGAACACTTCCATCAGTCTCTGAACAGACCAATCCATGCTCTTGAAAATCCTCACATCATGGTCAGCAGCAGGTCATTCTCAGCTTGAGTGTGAACGGTGGTCAGATCTGTGTAGTGTCTGCAGTGACTCTGAGCATCAAGACAAGACATCAAACATCATTAATAGACACAAACCTGTCTGCTCCAGTTTACATATGTAGAATGACATAAAACATGAGAAAAAATCAATTGAATTGTTTTTTTACACTTAATTAGTGGATCTATGCTTCCCAGTGCTGGTGTGTATTCCAGAAAGCAGGTTAATTTACTGTCAGCTAAACTCTGAACTCTCAGTTGATAAACACAAACTTGTTTACTCGGGTCTGTCTGTTCAAAACACCTGAGAAGAGTTTATTTAATCTCCCTAAAGATACTCAGAGTTAACACGCTCACAGAAACAACATGAAGACACCGTCAATGGATCACAGATCTCACCAGTCACCATGGAAACGGACGGGAAGCTTAAAGTTTTTGACTGTAAGACAACTTTAGAAATCTGAGTTTTCTTCACAGAAGACTTTAATCTGCTTCAATGTATTAAGTGTGGGATAAAATTCATAAAATTAAATTATTTATAGGTTATATGTTTATTAAACTTTAAACGCTGTAGATTTGTTGAGATGTTTGTCTGTTATTTTAACGTGTCTGTCTGTATTTGACCACATTGGTCATTTTGAAGACAGTATTAAATCTTTATTTAGTTTTCTGAAAACTGACTTTGTACTGCTG
This sequence comes from Triplophysa dalaica, assembly GCF_015846415.1. Classification (NCBI taxonomy): domain Eukaryota; kingdom Metazoa; phylum Chordata; class Actinopteri; order Cypriniformes; family Nemacheilidae; genus Triplophysa; species Triplophysa dalaica. The sequence continues at coordinate 21,715,359 of NC_079546.1, read as the reverse complement.
ATGTAGTCATATTAATTGAGACTCTTTTAATTCCAGAAACTACATTGACCATATTCACAATGTATGATGAATCATTTGCAGCAGAGGATGAAGATCTGAAGGATGAGGTTTAAAATGTTAGGTCCAGTCCTATATACATAATCATCATTTAGCCTTTAAATATCCCTTTTACATATAAAATATATATGTTTTGTTTGTTTTCTTTTGACTTTCTTTGCTTAAAGGTCATGGCTTTCCAAATGTTAAAAGATGTGGAAACGGCCGATCCTGAAAGACTAGCTGTAATCTGGAGAAAGTTCTTTCAATACTAAACAGTTTTTTATGTAAATTAATTTAAAATTATATTAAGAATTTAAATATGTGAACAATACTTCATGCTGATCCCATTGAAAGTCATCTTTAGTAAAACCTTGGAAACAGGCCAGCCTGAGAATCAAACTTACAACCTTTGAGTTTTAAATCTGGCTCTCTAACCATTAGACACAACTATCTTTGACCAAATGCATCAAATATTATTGTAAAGCTTAGAAACATTTCCTTTAAATGAAGTAACCCTGTACATAAGATGCTTTGGAGCAGGTATGTTGCTATGGTTACTTACATAACCTGAAAGTTATCTTTGTTTTGGGAACTGAAAGTTGAAGTTATCAGATAACTAACCCTTAAACTAACTCGGGTATGTCACATAACCAGCTTTCTGGAATACAACCCAGGCCAACAGAAGTATTTAGACATCAGTCAAGTTAATCTCGCAAGAAGTGTCACCACTAGAAGAATTAACTTTTTCCCCTTCAGACTTTTTTTTTTTAATTGTCAGCCAGCGCCAGCGTTTTTTAACATTTTCACCAAACTTTAAATTTTCTGTAAGAAATATACAGTCAATCACTATATCGAAGGAAAGAAGAGTCTCTGCTTTTAAGCAAAATAAACTAAATTCTTCTATCTTCAGTTGATCACATTATCACACCTTGGTTGTTGGCAGGTTTCTTCAAAAATGCATCACTTTGATTATAATTCATATTTTTTGTCCAAGACTCCACCCAGATTAGACTCAAAACAATGATAAAAAAACTGATAAGATATATACGTCCTAGGTTCAGAGATTCTGTACATTATCCAAAGGTGTGTAACAGCGCCACCTGCTGTACAACAGTACAAACACCGATTTCTGTAATACAGTTTTTTTCAACTGCCTACACACAAAATGTTTACTTGTCACACAATTTCTGAAACATGTCACTCAAACACCAGAACCACACACAAAATAAATCAAAACCATACACCAATTCTCGACCTTTGACTCAGTTTTCACCTTCACTTTTTGCAAAACACAACACACAATTCACGATGTAACACAAAAATCTTACAAGAAGTATATTGGTTTCCTTTTACAAACACAACCAACCACAATGCTACACTCATTCATCAGTGCCTCACACTAAATCGGAACCCCATCGTGGGTTTTTGTTTACACTTATTAAAGTCTTTTGTGTTACCCCGTACCGCTGCCTGCATTTGGGTTCTTCAGCCTACTTAACCGTGACAGACTTAATTCTATGTTTTTAAGTAAAGAGTACCTAAATTTATCAGATATGAGTCATGACACATTAATAGAAATGAAGGTAGGTTCAGGAAGTTTGCATGTAGTTTACTTTGCTACCTAGTATATGTAGTAAAATATAACTGATTCGAGTGGGTAATATTTACTAATCCTTAAGAATAATCTTTTGAGTGACAGGTGCGTTATTTCCCATCAAAGGGCTTCTTCCTCTCTGAAGATGAGGTCATGAAAATCTTGTCATCATTTGCTCACCCTCTAGTTGTTATAAATCTGTAAACATTTCTTTGTACAACACAAATTAAGATATTTTAATGACAGTTTGTAATCTGTTTTGTGTCACCATTGACTCTCATTGGCAAGGGAAGTCTATTCATAGCACATTTCATACACAATAATATCTCAAAGTGCTTTACAAAAAATTATTAAAATAAGCATTTAATGTGAATTTAAACATTTATCAATGAAAACATTTACATGAAATAAAGTGCAGTCAGTTCGGACATAGCACAGTGCTCATTCACTAAATGTACAGCTAAACAGATGAGAAAAACAGCTAAATTCATAGAAGGATCAAAAGACATTTTCAGGTGAAGTATTCCTTTAAGTCTTGTCTGTTCAACCATATTCATTCTTTCCTCAATTATGATAAACATGCTCCATAAATACATTTCCACTAAGTGCATTGAACATTTTGTTTATGGTCATGAATATTAGTCTAATAAGTCTTGTCTTGTCTAAATTGATCAAATGTAACTGACTGTGTTTCTACAGTCAAGTATTAAAACAATGATAGAGACAAGAAACACTCACAATGTTTTCATGACACCAGTATTCAAATGAACTCCACCTGCAGGCTGAACTGTGTAACTGCACTGTCTCATCATTCACTAATACTTACATTAAAATTCATCTTTTGAGATGTAACAGACTGTCATTAAGTTAAGATTACTCAATCTTTTAAAATAACTTGTCAGTTAGAGATTGCAGTGCAATTGTAATGTATGCAGCTGTATTCTCAGATATGTTCACACAAGTACATCTTATTACTTAATCTGTGGGCTGGAAATTGTTTATTTATTATTTCATAATTTAGTGTAGAATAACTGGTGAGCAGTGAATACCATAGTGGATATAATCGACTAAAAATATATATAATTCAATGTAATCATTAAATAATAATAAACATTATTAGTCATAATAGACATTAAATAACTTTTTTAAAGTGTTCAAAAAACTTAAAAAAAGCCAGATTAAAAAAACAATTACATTTTAAAGATTTTAGATTTATAATTTCTTTATAATGATGGTAAAAAGTTACAGTCTGACTTTTGAGTTTTGTCTTTTTGGCCACTTGGGATCAACCACTTGTTTAATTGAGACCACATCACTGAGTGATCTGCTCATTCCTGCAGTTGTAAATGTCTATAAAAACAAATGATTTCAATTAATTTCAGTCTAGTTTTCTGCATTTATTCAGATAGTCAGTATCTGGGCTCCCAACAATTCATTTCATAAATCTGTCTCTATTTTACAAGAAGCCAACATACAGAATGAAAGTCAACCTTCACCACATTTAATATTTACATTTCATTTTCATTATGGAAGAGCTAAAGCACTAAACAAACACACATCACTATCATCTGTTAATAATTCCCTTAAATTATAGGGATCAAAATAATAATTATTGTTATCAAAATAAATGTAATTTAAAGCGTCAGTCCGTAAGAGTTAAAATGAACTTAAATCTATTATTAAGTACATGAAAGAAGATCGAAGAAGATCCGGCTGCTATAAGCCCGTGTGTGGATGCTGCGAGTGCCGCTTTAACTCTATTATGAACTTATTTACAAATCACATATGAAAAAAACAAAGGTGTCCCCTAACAGCAAGAAATCATTTAATTATTGCTAGACATTGTTTTTTTAAAATTTGTCAATTTTAAAGGCATTGAATTAATATCACATTTGCGCCAGAAATTAAATTAAATTAATTAAAAACATTTGAAAAAAACATTGAACCACCATTGTCATCAGTGTTTGCTTTAGTTAAGCTCTTGAGTTAAGAGGTGCCCTTAGATGCTCCCTATTGCTAAGCAACAAAACAAAAAATGAAAACCAGAAAATTAACAAAGGAACAAAAAATTATTTATTTCTCTTTCCTTGTACAGATGAAGTTGAGTTTGTGAGATTCAGGAAGAATGATCCAGAGATGATCTCCTCCAGACTGAACCGCTCCAGATCTCACTTCACGCTCACAGTCGTCCACTGCTGTTTCATTCCCCGGAGCCCAATGATCATAACACACAATCTCTCCATTCACCCAGAACCAGATCCCCACAGAGCAGGAGTGACGTAACCCCAGCCACACCTCAGCAGTCGAGGCCTGATGAAGAACTTCAGTCACCATGAGCTGAATCTTCTCTGAATCCACTGAAACCAGATCCACATGATTCTCTCTGCAGTATCTCACAGCTTCAGTCCAGCTCAGATTCTTCTGGATCAATATCAGCTCATCTGAACACACAATAAACAAAAACAACTGAACATGACAACAAAACACAAACACTGAGACTGAACTGAGATCAGTTCATCATGAAGAAACTTCTGTCGTCAAACACACACATTGACTTTTATTAACTCACCTTCATGACACAAAAAAGTGTTAGAGTCACTGCAGCGTGCACCATTCCATTCACCCTGATCATTCATTCTGACCTCTGTACAATCTTCAGAATCAGCATTATTATCAGGTTGACCAGACCTCCAGTATCTGAAGGCGGAGTCAGTTTTATCTGACCACTCCCACTCCAACGAGTCACTGAACAGACCAATCCAGACAGATGTCTGAGGATCATTAATGATGTTGTGGATCAGTTGATTGTCAGTCTGGTTCCTCACACTGATCAGATCAGTATGATACTGTCTGCAGAAACTCTGAGCTTCTCTCCATGTTTCAGTAGAAGGATCAATGATGTATGATTTACTGCTGTCTGTTGAAGAAAATAAAGATTCAAGTCTCATGATGTTCATTCACTTACAGTTCAGACATGAATCTTCAGAAACTCTTTTCTTTTGAAAGTTTTGAGCAGTGCTTCATTTATGAATCTGAGGGTGCCAAAACAAACATTAATGAATATGAGAGTTGACCCAGCAAACAAAGGCAAGTCCAAAAGGCGTCTTTTCTACATTGTTGATGACGTTGAATGAAAGTTTTTACGTCTTTTTATGATGTTTTCTGAAAGTGTGCTATTGTCGTCCAGGTGATCTCTATAATTGTTTGGACTAACATCCCTTTGGCAACGTTGCAATTAACGTTGAAATTTATTAATCCACAATAATTGTGATTGGTGTTTGCTTTAGTTTTGGTCTTGACTCTTATATATATCACTAATAAGTTGGGAGTACTTATTTCAACAATAATCGCAGGTGCAATAGTGATATTATTCACATAAAATTATAGAGATCACCTGGACAACAATAGCACACGTTCAGAAGACGTCATAAAAAGACATTGTAACACGTTAATTCTGGCTCCACAGGGGACGTCTTTTCAACATCAAGTGGAAAAGAAATCTTTTGGACATGCCTTTATTTGGAGGAGAGATGCTGGTCTTAAATTTGTGTAAAACAAAAACAGTATAGGAAATGGAGTGTAACCTGTTGCACTAAAAGGCTTTTGTTTACACACAGGTTGAAACTAAATTGGTTTAGTTTAATTTACTAACAACTTTGAGGTGGCAAGTCAAGTTTCCATTTGTAATGTTTGCTAAAAACAGAGGTGGGACCAAGTAGATGTTTTCAAGTCACAAGTACGTCTCAAGTCTTTGCATTGTTTTTTTCTGTGATACCCTCATAATGAGTACATCGTAAATCAGCAATAGAGGTGTAGTTTACCACAAAATGGGTCCCTATTGACTTTCAATGATAACTTTTATTCCTACTATGAATAGTCAATAGCAACCTATTATGAAGTGAACTACTCCTAAAGCTTCTGCCTCAGCATCCTTTGCCCCAACAATTGCAGTTTAATACATTACCACATTCAGAAGACACCAAAATTAACACTAAAGTAAAAGAGTCAAGGGTGCAACTAAAGCAAACAATGATCACAATAATGGTGATATTGATTCAATTCTATTAACATTCAAGACTTGAAACTTGACTTGAACTCGCCTCTCCTTACTTGGTACTTGATTGGGACTTGAGACTTGAATGCAAATACTTGAGACTTGGAAACAATGACTTAGTCCCACTTCTGGCTAAAAATCATTAGTTCATATTATTGTCACAGGCCGAGACGAGCCCCTCTTGAATGTACCACCCCGAGGAGTTACACAGAGACACCACAGACGGACAACAAGGTAAGTAGTAAAAGTTCAGTTTTATTGAATTAAAATCCTAATGGCTAAAATACGTAGTGGAAGAGTTCCAACTCTTTTCTCCCCTGTCCAGCAGCGGTGGGAGCTATTGGTGCAACAGTCACAACCCAGCGGGTAACAGAACGGAGGGTCGGCCCAATCGTTCCCCTTCGGAAAGGAACTGGTAAGTAGACTCTTATGTGATAACGAGTGAGGGGTCCCTCGATAGGTCTTCCTCGAAACAGACGACGGTAAGGGATCGAACAGATGGTGGTAAAGGATCTGCACCCAGTGGCTTCTCTTCAAAGCAGGCAGCGGCAGACCATGGAACAGAAGGTGGTAAGAGATCTACTCACAGCGGCTTCCAGCGGCTTCCGGCGGCTTTCTCGCAGCGGCTTCCAGAGGTCTTCCTTCAGAACAGGCAGCGGCATACAATGGAACAGACTGTGGTACGAGATCTACTCACAGCGGCTTCCCTTCAGAGAAGACAGTGGCAGACAATGGAACTGAATGTGGCAAGAGACTTTCTCACAGCAGCGTCCAGCGGCTTTCCTTCAGAACAGGCAGCGGCATACAATAAAACAGATCGTGGTAAAAGATCTACTCACAGCGGCTTCCCTTCAGAGCAGACAGCGGCAGACAATGGAACTGAATGTGGCAAGAGACTTTCTCACAGCGGCGTCCAGCGGCTTTCCTTCAGAACAGGCAGCGGCATTCATTAGAACAAAGTAAGAGTAGTAAGAGATCTACTCACGGCGGCTTCCCTTCAGAACAAACAGCGGCTTCCAGCGGCTTTCCTTCAGAACAGGTAGCGGCAGACAATGGAACATAATGTGGTAAGAGAAGCTCTGCCTACTAGGCCAACGGGTGGAAGCAGAATTACACACCCTCACTTGTGCAGGCAGTAAAACACTTCAAAGAGTCACATGTATTCACTTCACACGAAGCACTGCAGTCTTAGCAAAACTCAGTGAATAAGGCTCCCATTCGAGGTCCCAGCGGGCGTCCCCTCCCTTTAATAGGTCTGTATATCCAACACTGTAGGGGGTTTCTGCTGCATAGATGATATGGAGACTCAGCCACTCTTCAATCCCTTTCGCTTTCACTTCATAGATTCCTCCATCCAGTTCCCCGAGACGCCGAGCATGAAGTTCCGCCTTGCGCCATGTTCATCCTTCCCGCTCTTTACCCCTGCCGCTGCTCCGCTGCTCCGTACCCCTGCCGCTGCCCCGTACCCCTGCCGCTGCCCCGTTCCCCTGCCGCTGCTCCGTTCCCCTGCCGCTGCTCCGTTCCCCTGCCGCTGCTCCGTTCCCCTGCCGCTGCTCCGTTCCCCTGCCGCTGCTCCGTTCCCCTGCCGCTGCTCCCCCCCTGCCTCTTCACTCTAGGATACCCATTTTATAATCCACATCATAGATACGTGTCCCAATCACTGCTAACTTCCCTCCTCTCGCACAGCTGGCGCTACTGGCGCTACCTAACCCTGGACACAAAACAAGGGGGAAAACCGGGAACCAGCTCGGTGTTTCACCATAACTGGCCCCTGATGGAAACATTTCCCGGCCTAATAGTTCCTACCCGTCTATCACCTTGTGACATCATCACTTTCTTATATTCAAGCCTTTAAAACTTTAAAAACGTGCAAAGAGACTGCAAACAGCTTTACAACTCCTCACTCTGGAATTGAGATGAAGGAAAGATAGGAACATGACAACAAAAGTTTGATCTAAAAAAAAAGTAAATGTTTCTGTCATTTAGAACATTTGTAATTATAAGTTGCTCTACTAAACACTATTCCCTTGTTACAGACACCACTTTTACTGATGTTTCTGAATTAACAGAGATTTGGATGTAGATATGTTTTATTTTAAGTCATCATTGTTGTACTGAGTTTTTCTTTAGTTGGGCTCTTCACCTTTGACATCATGTAGTCCTCTGACTTTGTTGTATCTGGCCTGGGATATTTAATTGTGTGTGTTTAACATATAATAGTTTAGCAAAGAAAGAGAAAAGCCTAATCGTAGTGTTGGGGTCTGAGGTGGGGTATCTGGATAATCGGTTGTGCTGAAAGTTCTGTTCATTTGGTCACAAAAACATCCTGTTGCACATAAGTGCAAATAGATAGTTCACCCAAAAATTTAAATTCTGTCATCATTTAATCATCCTCAAGTTGTTCCAAACCTGTGCAAATGTCTTTGTTCGGTTGAACATAAAGAAAGATGTTTAGAAGAATGTTAGCAACCGATAGTTCTGAGGCACCATTGACTACCATTAAAAATGATGCAGTAATTATTTCTATTATGGTGCCCAAGAATTTTTTTTTCCAAATATCTTTATTAAAAAAATAACATTTATAAAGATTTGGAACAATTTGAGGATTAGTATTCATGACAGATTTTTCGTGAACTATCCCTTTAAACGCTATCGGCCTACATCCAAAGCCACCTTTTCATTGTTGCCATTTGATATCGAAGAAGTTTAGTATAAATTAAATGAATTAAAGATCCTCTTCTTAGTATTATTAACTCATCTCTGACATTAGGACATATGCCTAAAGCATTTAAGGTGGCTGTTTTAAGGCCCCTTGTCAAAAAACCCAAACTCGACCCAAGAGAACTAAGGGAATTACCAAAGGAATAACATTAATGAAGAATTTCAGTCTGGATTTCGCGCATATCACAGTACAGAGACTGCTTTGATCAGAGTTACAAATTATATGCTTTTAGCGTCTGACCGTGGCTGTATTTCGTTATTGGTGCTGCTAGACCTTAGTGCTGCCTTTGACACCTTTGACCACAGCATACTCCTACATAGAAATGGTTTAAGTCTTATTTATCCGACCGTTTTCAATTTGTAGCAATAAACTATGGTATTGGGTACAAACATAGGTATCCTGCAAATCGCAAGTCCAGTACGGTGTACCACAGTGCTCAGTGTTAGGGCCTCTGCTCTTCGCATTATACATGATACCTCTAGGAGATACAATAAAGCAACATGGAATTAGCTTTCACTGTTATGCTGATGATACTCAACTTTATATTTCCTCGAAGCCTCATGAAACCCAGCAGTTCCATCGAATAAAGGAATGCATAGTTGATTTAAAAAACTGGATGAGTAACATTTTTTTACTAATGAACTCGGACAAAACAGAAGTGATACTTACTGGACCGAAAACCGCCATACGTAACTACCAAGAATACTGCTTAACTATTGACGGATGCTCCATAAAATCCTCGTCGTCAACTAAGAATCTTGGCGCGGTATTCGATAGTACTCTGTCATTTGAGAGCCATGTCGCCAACACCTGTAAAATTGCATTTTTCCATCTTAAGAATATATCTAAACTACGTCATATGCTGTCACTGTCAGATGCAGAGAAATTAATTCATGCATTCATCACATCAAGACTAGATTACTGTAATGCACTTTTAGGTGGTTGCCCTGCAGGCCTATTACAAAAACTGCAACTGGTTCAAAACGCGGCAGCTCGAGTTCTTACACGTACAAAAAAGAATGAGCATATAACCCCGGTTCTGTCAACCTTGCACTGCTTACCTATAAAGCATCGCATTAACTTCAAGATCTTGCTTATTACCTATAAAGCCCTAAATGGTCTAGCGCCACAGTATTTGAATGAACTTCTATTGTATTACAGTTCTCAATACGCTCTCAGGCATCCTGTCAGTTGGTAATACCTAGAATTTCAAAATCAAGTGCAGGTGGTAGATCCTTTTCTTATCTAGCGCCTAAACTTTGGAATATTCTTCCATGCACTGTCCGGGAGGCAGACACACTCTGTCAGTTTAAATCTAGACTAAAGACGCATCTTTTCAATCTTGCATACACTACACTTCCATAATATTAATCCTCAGAGGATTTAGGCTGCATTATTTAGATCAACCGGAACCAGGAACACATCTAACAACAAGTGATGTACTTGTTGCATCAAACAGTGCAGAGCAGTACTCTACTCTCAACCAGTCTTGTCTCTTTGTTCAAAGGTTTCCGCAGGATGCAGCTCATGCCCAGACCTGATGGCAGAGCTGAGAATTGGAAGCGGTGACCTGACAAGAGTGAGATGATAGAGCTTGATAAAGGACGCGGCAACTTGACAATTTTTTTTTAAAAAGCGCTATATAAATAAAGTTTAGTTGAGTAGTATAAAACCAAGTATTGACAGTTGTTTTATAAAGATTCCCAGCCAGCAAAGACACATGGGGTCGTGATGGGTTTGATGTGGTCTGTCTTCTGGGCCTCAGCTGGTTTTGTTGGCGGGTTCCATTTAGGCCCCACATGGGTTAGCCCAGATGAAATGAACACTGCTTGGTGTGAATACTACAGACTGATAAATGTGACACTGAATGTTTTAGTTTAGATAATGAAATGATAACAAGCAGAATCACTGATAAACACAGAAACAACAAGAACAGAAAGAAATAAAACAACAACTACAACTGACTTCAGCCACAATCCCACAAACACCATCAGCATCTTTACTTATTTATATTATTAAGAATAAAGAGAGTTTTTTCTGTTAATGTTTTACTGAAAATAAGTGGTTTGGTGTCACCATTATGGTGATCAGTGTTTGTTTTAGTCGGGTGGTTTGACTCTAATTTTTTTGAATGTTAGTTTCTCTTGGACTGCTGTATTTGACTTTTTTATGAAAATTAAAAATTATATTTATTTTGTTGACTACATAATAAGTGTACAGTCATTGTATGTGTTAGGTTATTGATCCTGTGAGTGACTTTTATATCAGAAATTCAAATAACTTGGAAGAACAGCACAGCTTCATTAGAGAAAGTAGAAAAAATGCATTGAAATCCACACACAGACATCAACAATCCACGTATGAACCGGACAATGGTGACATGCATTCTGGGATTCATGCTTCTCAGCATGAAACATGATATCATTGTTTAGATTAATTTCATGAATCTTGATATCTGTGAGTGATTTTCCTTGCAGGAGTTGAAAGTGATCAAAGTTTTTATAACTGAAATATTCTGATTGAAGTTGTGTTGGCTCTCATCTACGATAATAAATCAAAATAGTAAAGATTCACTCTCACATAAAAGCCTTCCATAAGTTAAGTAAACTCACCACAACATAAGAATTGTGAAATTTGCACGAAACGGCCGAAAGCATCGGATCATATTCTCTCAGGACTTTAATGCCAAAAGAATATGAGCTACAGACGTCAGAGAGAAACATTCAAGGTCAGAGTCAAACCAGCCGACTAAAACAAACACTGATCACCATAATCATGACATCAAACCTGTTATTTTCAATAAAACATTAACAGAAAAAACTCTCTTTATTCTTATTAATATAAATGAGTAGAGATGTTAATGGTTTTGTGGGATTGCGGGTGAAGTCAGTTGTCAGATCAGTTGTTTTTGTGTTTTATTTATTTATTTCTGTTGTTGTTGTTTCTGTGTTCATCAGTGATTCTGTTGGTTAACACTTCATTATCTCATTATCTACAACATTCAGTGTCATATTTTGCAAAACCTGTAGTGTGCAAACTAAGCATTGTTCATTTAATCTGGGCTAACCGATGTGGGGCCTACATGTAACCCGCGGATAAAACCAGATGAGGTTCAGAAGACAGGCCACATCAAACCCATCTGGACCCATGTGTCTTCGCTGGCTGGGTTGCACCTATTTGAAACTGTGCCTCGATGTAATCTGAGATGATTTGCATATGATGACCAGGCTTGTCAGCGATGGTACCGTCTGTTTAACACAATCTCTGTTTTTGTATGCGGTGAATATGTTTTACCTGCCCATGTTAACGGATTAGATGCTTAAAGCGTCCCTGCAACGATGTTTCATGCATTCTAACTTCCTTACAATGTTAAATGTGTTGTTTTCTCATGCTTAACATGGTCAACTTGTCTAAAAACGATTTGGGCGTATAAGTATTTCTGTGCTCAATACACTCCTGCAGCGATCGTGCAGGTTTCGGACATTTCATAAAAACTTTTCTTAGTCCCTTATCGGACAATTCTCCCGGAAAAGCACGGGCACAGCCACAGGAGAGCAGGAGAAGGAGCACGTGCAGACGTCCATTTCACTTGTGTGCAGAAGGGAGAGCATATGTTGGTGAAGTTCAGTTGTTTGTTTATTCACTACATTTGGGTGATGAATGTTATATAAACTGTGTATATAACGCTGTATTTGGAGATCGTTTGAATCAGATTATGGAGCCGTCCCAGCGCTAAAAGATGCTGGACAGGAACCGAGTGCGGTGAGTGAAACTGATGTCTGTGTTTTGTTGCCAATGTGTTTTAGTTCAGGCACCACCCCCCCCCCCACGGCTGTATATTTTCGGGAAAACAATCTGACAGCTGTATCTATCTTTTATGTGATCAAACTAAATACTCTTTGAATGTTTGATGTTGACTGTAACATCAAAGAATTTTTTTTTTATTTTGGCTAACATTTTAAAACATGGTGTCATAAATTATAGAACTCACTTAAAAAGATATGAAGCGATTACCTTAAAAGTGAATGAGACAAACACAGATATCAAGTATCAGTGTAGAGGGCCAGTTTAGTCACAAACAGTATTAAAAGAGTACACTTACAGGTACACAACTATCAGGTGTACTACTATAATTATGTACTTACTTAATAAATAAATAAATAAATCTTAAAATACACTTCAACTTTACTGCTGTATATTTTATAAGAGTTAGGTGTCAGTTGGGTGTAAAACTCACTTGGTGGTGCTGTAACACACTCATAAGACACTTTCAGGTATTTGTAATTTCCTTTACAAGGATCAGTGAAGACATCATCGCTCACAACCAAAAAACAACTTGTTTTTCCATCACATCTGTGTTTATAAATACAAAGAACAGCAAAAATATATAAAAAGTTATCTGATAATATCTGACAGCTCTTTAATAATGTTTACTGTTCTTACAGAGTGGCCACTGTTAGGGATGTATTCTCACTGCACCAATCTTTTAAGAGCTGTCCATGTGGTCTTCCAGTAGAGCAGGTCTGAGCGTCTGTACGCCCGTAATTGGCTGAAAGGATTTGAATAGTTCCCTCATCTGTTGATAAAAAGACACATGACATGCGATTGTGTTTAATTTTTTGTATTTTCTCATCATGTTATGTGACCTTTAAATCATTGGACAGCATACAAACTTACCACAGCTGAGAATTAAAGTCTGTGATTGACAGATAATTAAATCCTTTGATGCATCTAAAGTTTGAGATGAGAAGTTAGTCAGAGAGGAGAGGTAAGTTAGATATAGTGATGCTACTGTGTTACATTGACTGTTTGTGCAGATTTGCTTTAATCTGAGGTATCTAACCCTGTTCATCTGACCCACATGTGTCGTGTCTTAACTGTGATGTTTATTATTGTTGTTTTATGATCATGTTTTGTGACGTGAAGGTTTGCTGTCACTCACCATTGTAGCAGATGTATCCTAGCTTATCTTTACACTTCTGCTGACGCCATTTTCCATTTCTCATAACAGCACAATTATTTGTGTCAGTTGATGATTCAGTTTCCCAGTTCAGATATTTCACAGGATCACCCAGAGACCACTTCCATTCATCTGTTCTCTTCAGTCCAATCCAGACCTTCTGATTGTTATTCACAGTCTTCATCAGCTCGTTCATGTCATTGATGTTGTTGACTGTGGCCAGATCTGTGTAGTTCTCTCTGCAGTATCTCTGAGCTTCAGTCCAGTTCTTCTCAATGTTTATATGGTGATAGCGGCGCTGAGAGCATTCAGATAATGAACAGAGAGCTGAAAGAGAGAGTTTTTATTCAAACACATTCACTCAGAGCTGATCTAAGCAGGAGTGGGCTGACACCACACAATCATCATTTACTGACACAACGTTTGTATTGAAGAAGCAGATTCTGACATATTTTTGCCTGTTAGAGATAATCGCTCGAGTCGGCAACTCAGAATCAAATCACATTTTAAAATACATCAGACTTGCACCGAGAAAGCAAGAAAAACAAGGCAATATCATGCAGTGAGATTTCAAAGCCCTTGTTTGTTAAATGTCGAAATGCTTGTCCTGATAGATCGGAGAGAAACATACAGTTGTTTTTTGATTTATGTAATTTGATTATTCTATTTCATTTATCTAATTTATTACATTACCCATTTATCATGTATTTATTTATCATATGTAGTCATTCATTTATTTTATTATTCTCTTTTATTCTTATTATTTGTTACATTTCCTCCTTATTTTCAATATTGTTTAAACTTGTTGGGCGTTGTATTGTATCTTATGCTGATATGAGTCTCCAATGGTCTCCATCTCAAGGTTCATAATAACCTCAGGAGACAATGTTTTTAACAACACCTATTGAATCTGTTTCGACGAAGTTTAACAGAGATAGACTGAGCAATAAAGCACAACTGAGAGAGACCGACAGAAAGGGAACTACACAATCATGTGTTCTTTCTCAACAGGGGACTTTGTTTTTGCTAACTTTGTAACAAATTTCCGCTCTCTGTGGACCGCCAGCCTCGGGAAGCCTTATGGAGAAAAGTAAAAGCCGATCAACTTTACTCTGGTTGTTGAATGTTTTGTTACAGTACATGTTAAGCTTTAAGACGAGTCATTTTTATCTGCATAATTTTTTTTTTTTTTGATTTACCTGTGTTGTAGGGTACAACGAGCCTAAAGGCGCACCTTCAGAAGAAATGTGCTTTTCACTACAAACATATTGTATGATTGAAGAAAAAACATATATGTTTGCATTAGGATTTATTGACCAACAGATTTTGTTTGAAAATAAATCCTAAATGGTTAATTGTGAAAAAATCGTATAAATGTATGAGGATTGGGGTAAAAGCCGCACAGTATCGATGCAATACTTAAAGGGGTCAAATGACATGGAAAAAGCAAATATTATGGTTTGTTTTAGATGTAATGTAATGTGTATACACGATTTAAGGTTAAAAAACGCTGTATTTTCCCGCATACCGTGCATGTTTGTATCTTATAGCTCCGCCTCTCTGAAACGCACTGATATTTTTTACACCTCATCGTTCTGAAAAGCGAGGTGTGCTATGATTGGCCAGTTAACCAGTGCTAGTGATTGGTTGAATACTGCAAGAGTGTAAGGAAAATGTTAAAAACCAAAGACACATATTCGGACCATCATGTTCCCAAGCAATTGTACTGACGAGAGATAAAATGTTATCGTGACTTCCTTCAAGCCTGAATCTGATACGGAAAATTAAGATGATCAAGCCGATACATCAACTTTGCCAGCGTGATTTGAGCAGGATGTAAAGGATTGGCAAGGTTTTATAAAATAAATATGATGTTAAATAGTTTAAAGCTATAGCTTACTGTTTTACCTTTTATATACGCCGTTATAAAGACCTAAACAAACAACCATATACATAATACAGAGTTTGTGTGAGATAGAAACATGCTCGCATTACAGCAGGGAATGGTAAGATCATAAATAACACGAGCGCTTTGGCCCTTCTTGATCAACCAGTGTTACGCCACATCTCGTCACGACTCAACAAGGACAATAAACCCAAAATAAACACAACATTTGTTGCCTTTAGTTGGAACATAATTACTGATTATTGAGTTTATATATATTTTTTTCATGTTGTGCGTGTGTCTGCACACAACAAAGTCGTGTTAGTCCGTAACAAAGTCTTTTACAATGAAAATATACTTACAGGCTGCAAATCTGAAGCGCCAGCGAAATTTTAATGGTTGGAATAACCCCATTTTTTAACCGAAGCTTTCGCACATAGCCGGTCTTAATCTCTCTCCCACGTTCGTGAAGCAATCGTTGGTTAAATGGGCTGCACAAACTTGAACATTCGGATTGTACTTTTCTGGAACAGTGTGAATTAAATGTACCGTGCGTTTTAGTTATTTCATCTTTTGGCAGGGCAAACAAAGAGTCTTCTTTTTGCAAAGAAACACACAGCATCTCCACGACATGGCTGCAGCGGTGACAATACAACAAGAATTCAAGTACCTCCACCTTACTTGCGTTTACATTGGTGCCGTTTTAGTCAAATGCTACCACGAACTGACGTTGATTTGTGGGGGTGTTGTTACACGAGGTGTTTCAGACAGGTCAGGGTTTGCATTCACTTTCAGATAGAATGCAACTTTTGTTACAACACTTTAATTTTAGCAATTTTACAGACCAAAGACAAAACATGTATTCGCCCCATATGACTCCTTTAAAATAAAATAATATGGCTTTAATAATGTTTAAGCAATTACTTGTTCACATTAATCATTTTAGCAAAGTTTATTCTACTTTTTGTTGATTTGAATGAATAAAATCATTAATTTTTGTTCAATAAAAATGCTGTCATTAAAATATGTTAATATCACAATATATTAAGAAACATCATAAACATTTTGAAAATGTAAAGATTTTAACAGCATGAAAGATCTCAAAATAAATGTATGTAGATTCACAGTAGTAACAATAAGTGATATTTTAATGTCCATCCATCCATCCATCCATTTTCTTCCGCTTATCCGGGGCCGGGTCGCCGGGGCAGCAGTCTAAGCAGGGATGCCCAGACTTCCCTCTCCCTAGACACTTCCTCCAGCTCTCCCGGGGGGAACACCGAGGCGTTCCCAGGCCAGCCGGGAGACATAGCGTGTCCTTGGTCTTCTCCGGGGTCTCCTCCCGGTGGGACATACCCGGAAAACCTTCCCGGGAAGGCGTCCAGGGGGCATCCGGAAAAGATGCCCGAGCCACCTCAGCTGGCCCCTCTCGATGTGGAGGAGCAGCGGATCTACTCTGAGCTCCTCTCGAGTGTCCGAGCTTCTCACCCTATCTCTAAGGGATCGCCCAGCCACCCTGCGGAGAAAGCTCATTTCGGCCGCTTGTATCCGGGATCTTGTCCTTTCGGTCATGACCCACAGCTCATGACAGTAGGTGAGAGTAGGAACGTAGATTGACCGGTAAATCGAGAGCTTCGCCTTGCGGCTCAGCTCCTTCTTTACCACGACAGACGGGTACAGCGACCGCATTACTGCAGAAGCTGCACTGATCCGTCTGTCAATCTCCCGTTCCATCCTTCCCTCACTCGTGAACAAGACCCCCAGATACTTGAAATTCTCCACTTGAGGCAGGAACTCTCCACCTACCTGAAGTGTGCAAGCCACCCTTTTCCGACTGAGAACCATGGCCTCAGATTTGGAGCTTCACACTCGGCTACAAACCGTCCCAGTGCATGCTGAAAGTCCTGGTCTGATGGGGCCAACATGATGACATCATCCGCTAAGAGCAGAGATGAAATCATGTGGTCCCCAAACCCAACGCCCTCCGGCCCCTGGCTGCGCCTAGAAATTCTGTCCATAAAAATTATGAACAGAACCGGCGACAAAGGGCAGCCCTGCTGGAGTCCAACATGCACCGGAAACAAGTCTGACTTACTGCCGGCAATGCAAACCAAGTTCCTGCTCTGGTCGTACAGGGACCGGTTGGCCCTTAGCAAAGGGTCCCGAATCCCATACTCCCGGAGCACCCTCCACAAGATGCCGCGAGGGACACAGTCGAATGCCTTCTCCAAATCCACAAAACACATGTGGATTGGTTGGGCAAACTCCCATGAACCCTCCAGCACCCTGGAGAGGGTATAGAGCTGGCCCAGTGTTCCACGACCGGGACGAAACCCACACTGTTCCTCCTGAATCCGAGGTTCTACCATCGGCCGGATTATCCTCTCCAGTACCCTGCCATAGACTTTCCCGGGGAGGCTGAGATGTGTGATCCCCGATAGTTGGAGCACACCCTCCGGTCCCCCTTCTTAAAAAGAGGGACCACCACCCCGGTCTGCCAGTCCAAAATGATATTATAATGTCATATTTTAGAAATATAATGGTTTCATATTAAATATGGTGACTATCTCTAAGGTGGACCATCTGAATCTATGTCGTGTCAATTAAGGGAAACTTCATTCAGCTGTTAACTATCATGTTCATTTAGTGTGGGGGGATTTATTGTAGTCAATGGAGCCTAGCTCAGAAATCAAGTTTGTAACAACATATATAACAACATGTGTTCAGAAATCACTGACCAGACATCAAGAATCAGTGTATGGAACCAAAAATAGTGTCAATCAACAAATGCATTCTGGGTAATATCATAGTACAAACTCATTCATGATTCCCAGCATGCATTGCGGTAAATCTGTTTATCTTTGTTATTTTGATGATTGTCACCATTATTGAGGTTTGTGTGATGACAGTTGATGTCTTATAAGTGTGTCGAGAAAATATGTTTTATTTTATTTTGCTGAAGTCATTTTACATTAATAAACTAGAACCTTGACATCAGGGGCGCCGTATGGGGGGAAAAGTTAGGACACTTCCAAGTTTCAATGACTGACAGGGGCCCCCAAAATAGGTAAAAACTAATATAAAATGATCAAACCATCATCATTCAGTACATATATTTATATAATAATACACTTACTAATCAATATGTTTTTGCCAGTAAAAGTAAAAAATTCCCATTGACCAAAAAGTAAACCAACCACCCCACTGTATCTGAATGAAATGGTTTGGTCCTGCCTTAGCTCTCTCAGTGACGGTGTTTAGTTGCAGTCAGTAGATGCGCCAGAACTACAGTGACCACAATGTTCCCTAATCAAAATCCGGTTTTCAAAAAAGGTAAAAGAGAAAAGAGAGAGAGGAAAGACAAAGGAAAGGGTGTTAAACTGTAACCCAATATTTCACCAAGAAAGGTGGCTAGATAGCAGTGGTTCTCAGCTATGGCCCGCGAGATCCACTTTCCTGCCAAGTTCTATGTCCCATAGATTTATACATTGGTGTGTTCATCCCCTACGATCGAAAGGGAACGACACGCAATGCTCTTACCACTGAGCTACAGGAAAGCTGCAGTGATAGATTTGCGCAGCGCGGCATTAAGTTGAACACATCTGTTCTAAACACGCTGATTAGCTTGTTCAGGTGTTTTATACACCCATGGTCTTTGAGTGGTATTAACCTGTTGGCTTAATGTCCATAGTGAAATAAGCTAGCTAGCAAAAGTCTAGTGTTAGCAGTGTTGGGTGTAACTAGTTACTAAGTAATTAGTTACTGTAATTTAATTACTTTTCCCTTGAAAAAGTAAAGTAAGGGATTACTCATATGTTTTCTGTAATTTAATTACAGTTACTTTTGATCTAATTAAACAAAATACTTTGTGAAATATATGCGTGTGCAATATTGTTATTGACATTAAAATTCAAAGTCTTACTTTAAAATCTGTGCTTTAATGTATAATTATCACATTTGTAATACTTTGGTCAGTTAATAATATTATTTATTTGAATGAATTAAATAAGCCGTTTCATGTATATCCTTAAATCACTTAACTAATCAAGGTTGATGTAGGATATAGAAAGTAATTAGTAATGAGTAACTAAATACTTTTTGGACAGAGTAATTTGGACAGTAATCTAATTACACTATTGAATATGTAATGAGTAACTAGTAATGAATTACTTTTTCAGAGTAACTTACCCAACACTGAGTGTTAGCCTACATTTAATCTCCATTTAATCAGTGCAGGGAAACGTTTAGCACTATAATAACCCAAGTGTGGAAATTCCATTTTACATGTCCACTTTATTATTTTGTTGGCATGTATGTGCAGCTAAGTTAATAAAATCTGCCGTCTTCATAGTTTTGAGAGGATGATGTTAATTTTTAAGTTTTTTTTTTTTCCTTTTTAAATCTTTCATTACTAATTATAACAATAATTAATAATAATAAATAACAATTATTTTGCTAAGAGAATTTTCCATTTTGTCAAACTTAACAATAATAAATACATTGAGACTAAAAGATAGCCTTCAGCCAAATGTTTTATTGTTGCTTTTAATCTTGCATCAAATAATAAACTGCATAATAGACTTGCATGCATATACAGATCACCAGTAACACATATTGTGCTAGTACTAGTATTGAACTACAAGAAGCAAGACAGTTGCAAGCCTTTAATAAGAGTTATGTAAAGCTTTTGATGGGACAGTTAATTCCTAGAGATGTGGTGACAACATCAATTCTCCTGACATTTAAATCAAACATAGAACCAGAAACACAAACTCACCAATGAAAAGAAGACTGAAATATAGAATCTGAGCCATTTCTGAGGAAGAAACACATTGAAAACCTCAAATGTTAAACTTTGGTTTGTTCACAATTTTGGCATTCAACATAAATTCATTTGCAATTTTAAAATCAAATAAATCTGTGAGTATGACATAAAAGTTTGCTTAGTTTCTGTCATGTATAAAAGTCAATGAAGTTATAAGTCAACATTTCTATCACTACTGTATCTAAATTAGTTTCTTGATAAAGTTTCATTAAAAGTTATTTTCAGATCAATTCACAAAAACAGAATCAATTCAAAAGAATGATTTTAATAAGAATGAGAATGTAAATAGTTCTTACTCTTCATGTCTTGTGTGTTTCTCTCCTGAAGCTGCTACTTTTTCTCTCTCTCTGTGTGTTCCTGTGTCATTATATTACTTCTGGTCTTCAGCACCTCCCATCTTTTGGTTATTTCTGTAGAAAGACTAATTTTCATACTTTACATAGTCTGTATTTGTATAATTGTTCACTCAAATGAGAAGAAACAAGGTGTGTGTTCTCTTATTTGCATGTGTGATGTGTGTCAGCCAGCGAACACAAGATAATAAGAGACACAGCAGAGGTTGATATTGGTGTGTTACTAAATATATACAGTCCAGCCCGAAATTATTCATACCCCTGGCAAATTCTTAAAGTTTTAACTTTAACTTTAAAGACTTAAAGTTACTTTTATTCAACCAGCAAGTTTTTTTTTTACCGGAAAGGACACAGGCTTCTCCAAAAAGATAATAAGATGATGTACAAGAGTCATCATTGTGGAAAAAAATATTTCTCAGCTTTTATTTACATTTGAACAAAAAGTGGCGTGTCCAAAATTATTCATACCCTTCTCAATAATCGATAGAAATGCCTTTATTGACTAATACAGCTATCAAACGCTTCCAATAATTGCTGACCAGCTTTGCATGTCTCCACTGGTATTTTTGCCCATTCATATTTAGCGATGAGCTCCAACTCTTTCAGGTTGGAGGGTCTCCTTGACATCACCCTGATCTTCAGCTCCCTCCACAGATTCTCAATTGGATTTAAGTCAGGACTCTGGCTGGGCCACTGCAAAACGTTGATGTTTTTGTCTGCTAACCATTTCTTCACCACTTTTGCTGTGTGTTTTGGGTCGTCGTCGTGCTGAAATGTCCACTGGTGCCCAAGGCCAAGTTTCTCTGCAGACAGCCTGATGTTTTTCATGAGAATTCTGATGTATTGCTTCTTTTCATGGTGCCGTTTACTGTGATTAGGTTCCCTGGTCCACTGGCTGAAAAACACCCCCAAAACATTAGGTTGCCACTACCATGTTTGACAGTGGGGATGGTGTTCTTAGGGTTGAAGGATTCTCCTTTTTTACACCAAATGAAGGCTACATCATTGTGGCCAAACAATTAAATGTTTGTTTCATCGGACCATAAAATAGAAGACCAGAAGTCTTTGTCCAGATGAGCATTTGCAAAGGCCAAGCGGGCTTTTGTGTGCCTTATCTGGAGAAGTGGTGTCATCCTTGGTCTGCGTCCGGAGAAACCAGCGGTGTGCAGTGTCCGTTGAACTGTCTGCCTTGAGATGTTGCCACCAGCTTCATCAGGATTCATCAAGATTCATCAGGATGGCCTTGGTGGTGATCTTTTGATTCTTTTTTTTACCTCTCCCACTATACTCCTGGCCAGCACATGTAACCGGTCCTTCCTGACCGCTGTCACGACTGATAACTCTGCGTTGCGTTTTAAAAAGAAGACTGGACAACCAACAGCTCTGGAGATCTCAATGAGGTTTATTTGCCATGTGGTCTGGAAATAATCAGAATTCAAATGTCACCATCAGGCACGACACAAACCTTTTTCACCTCCTCTCCCAAACGCTCAAACATGAACTGAACAATTATCAAATGTAAAATACAGATGGTCACCAAACCCATCATATAATACATCACCGGAATAAATCAAACAATAAAATGAACAAAATATAAAGCAGATGAATAAAGTACATTAAAGAAGAGACATACCTGGAAATAATCAGAATTCAAATGTCACCATCAGGCACGACACAAACCTTTTTCACCTCCTACACAATATAAAATGCATTACAAGGCCTGCACTCATCGTAAACATACCAATTCACACAACATGCCTGATACATTTCCTGACTAATACCATTCACACACAAAACAAACGACAGAACACTATAAATCCCCTCATAACACATATTACATGAACATATAAGCATATTTCCCCCATAGCAGGTAAATTTGATCACTTTTAAAGAGACCTCATAAACCGCTTACCTCTCCCAAACGCTCAAAACATGAACTGAAGAGGAGCGCCAAAATAACGTCAAATTCACCACAGAGAGTGTCAAAATAAAAGTCAAATTAATTGAGAGGAGGATTTTAGTGAATATACAGTAAATGCCTACATTAAAAGTATTATGTTTTAACCCGTTACACACAGGTGTCACTTTTGGCTTCCGACCACGCACTCCGAGATTTTTAACAGTGCGGAACATTTTTAATAATACTTGCTCACTTAAGGTAGGTGGAGAGTTCCTGCCTCAAGTGGAGAAGTTCAAGTATCTGGGGGTCTTGTTCACGAGTGAGGGAAGGATGGAACGGGAGATTGACAGACGGATCGGGGCAGCTTCTGCAGTAATGCAGTCGCTGTACCGGTCTGTCGTGGTGAAGAAGGAGCTGAGCCGCAAGGCGAAGCTTTCGATTTACCGGTCAATCTACGTTCCTACTCTCACCTATGGTCATGAGCTGTGGGTCATGACCGAAAGGACAAGATCCCGGATACAGGCGGCCGAAATTATCTTTCTCCGTAGGGTGGCCGGGCGATCCCTTAGAGATAGGGTGAGAAGCTCGGTCACTCGGGAGGAGCTCAGAGTAGATCCGCTGCTCCTCCACATCGAGAGGGGCCAGCTGAGGTGGCTCGGACATCTTTTCCGGATGCCCCCTGGACGCCTTCCCGGGATGGTGTTCCGGGCATGTTCCACCGGGAGAAGACCCCGGGGAAGATCTAGGACATGCTGGAGGGACTATGTCTCCCGGCTGGCCTGGGAACGCCTCTGTTTCCCCCCGGAAAAGCTATAGGAAGTGTCTAGGGAAAGGGAAGTCTGGGCATCCCTGCTTAGACTGCTGCCCCCGCGACCCGGCCCCGGATAAGAAGAAGATGGATGGATGGACTTTGCACTGTAGCCAATGGAACTTCAAAACATTAAGATATGGTCTTACAGCCGTTTCCTGACTTGTGAACAGACACAATGCGCAGCCGCAGGTCCTCAGTGATCTCCTTTGTCTTAGCCATGACTGTCCACAAACCAACAGCAGAGAGCTTCTGTTTTTCACCTGTTGAGTTGATTAAATCAGCTGTTCCCAACGAATCAGGGTAATTAGGATGCTTTAGAACATCTTGGACTATTGGGAATGATATAGAATTTTGGATTATCCCATAGACTGTGACAGTTTGCAAAGGGTATGAATAATTTTGGACAGGCCACTTTTTGATCAAATGTAAATAAAAGCTGAGAAATATTATTTTCCACAATGATGACTCTTGTACATCATCTTATTATCTTTTGGGAGAAGCCTGTGTCATTGCCGGTCAAAAAAAAAACTTGCTAGTTGAATAAAAGTAACTTTAAATCAAAATTTGCCAGGGGTATGAATAATTTCGGGCTGGACTGTACATTTAAAACAACAAACTTATAGATATTAGGCATGACTTTAAAAAATATAGGTCTGGTAGACTTTTGTACTACAGTCAGCGAGTTCTTCAGCCGTTCCCTTTTGAGATCGATGACCACACTACAGGGAACGCCTCTGTGCTTGGGGTCTCATGCTTCCAGAGGGACGACTTCCCCCGGCCTGACTTGAGGTCTTATTTAAGAAAGTAGTTAACATTGATGTACGGCCCTGCGTGAGAAAACGGATTTGTGGTGTGAGATGTCAACATTCGGTGTTTTCTCATCTCATGTGTGTTTTCTGTTTCTGGGTCTTATCACAATAATATATTTTTAAACATCTTACTGTGTATCAATGTAATGGTACCAAGTATTGCCATACCACCCAATAAATCCTCCTCAGATATTCACTATGACATAGGTTTATAGGTTGTGGTTTGACTATCTTAAATGCAATTAGTTAAATGCGTTTTCTAAAAATAAATTATAATAAAGAAACAATTTACTTGTTTATTTGCTGAACATTTAAAGGGTCAGTTCACCTAAAGTTGAAAGTAAATTTGTTATTTAAAATGATATGATCACGTGTTCAGGTCTCTTTCTGATTTAAATGTAGTTTGCCTGCAGCTCTTGGCCAACAACTCTCTGTTTTCAAATGTTGATGTCACAGGGGTCCGTTCATGCTTATTTTTGTGAGCAGTGTTGTTATGGTGGTTAAAATTCAAATCCATACAAATGTGGTTTCCAAACAAACAAAGCGCACATGTTTTCTCTTGAAGAAGGAAGATAATCTGTGCACAGATGTCTAATATTGTGGCCTTTTGTTGTTGTACACTGTAAAAAATCCCTTATCTTACATTTTTGTTATCTTGTTCCTTTGACTCAGTTAATTGTGAGGCACAGAAAGGCTTACATCTGTCAAAATCTGCTTCTTCAATACAAACGTTGCATCAGTAAATGATGATTGTGTGGTGTTAGCCCACTCTCGCTTAGATCCAGCTCTAAGTGAATGTGTTTAAATAAAAACTCTGTTAAATATCTGAATGCATACAGCACCACTATCACTATATAAACATGAAGATGAACTGGACTGAAGCTCAGAGATACTGCAGAGAGAAATACACAGATCTGGCCACAGTCAACAACATCAATGACATGAACGAGCTGAAGAAGACTGTGCATAACCTGGAGGTCTGGGTTGGAATGAAGAGAACAGATGTTTATATATGGAAGTGGTCTCTGGGTGATCCTGTGAAATATCTGAACTGGTAAACTGGACCATCAACTGACACAAATAATTCTGCTGTTATGAGAAATGGAAAATGGCGTCATCAGAACTGTAATGTGCCGTCACAGTTCATCTGCTACAATGGTGAGTGACAGCAAACCTTCACTTCACAAAACATGATCATAAGAAAACAATAATAAACATCACAGTTAAGACACAGAACACATGTGGGGCATATGAACAGGTTGGAGCTGAACTCTGCAGGATAAGCAGGGCCACTATCCCAGAACAATGTGATGTCAGATTGATTACGCCCGCCCATGAGCGCTCACAGACTCCGCCTTATGAGTGCTTAGGTCCATGTCATGAAATGTGGGGAAGAATCCAATTGCAGACAGCAGTTTCAGGGGGTTAACAAAAAGGATTTATTAACATAAAACACTAATAGTTTAACTAACTAAACACTAGACTAACCAAACACTAGACATGAACTAAAATCAACACTTACTGAGACAAGATGGAACAATCCTACAACAGGAACACAAGCTTGAGGAAAAGGTTATTGTAACGAATACAATGAAGCACAATAGTACATAAATCCACAAGTAAGCACAATGAACCAGCACAGGACATTGAACACGAGGTTTATGTAAAGGGGAGCAAATCAAGAGGGGACAGGTAAGGGGCATGAACTAATAAACAATCAATAACGAGGAATACAAGAGGGCGGGAACAAAGACAAGATCGGAGAGAGCATAAGGATCCCCAATAGGAACAACATGCCTCTCTCCGCATTAAACAAGGGATCCTGCCATGATGACAGAATCATGACAGTTCTACCTTCCCACAGAAAATGATTGTTTTGAGTGGATCAGTACCAGCTGTTTGTGATCAAGCTTCATATCCGCAAGAACTAATTATCGTTTTAAATCGCATGTTAGCGGCTGTTGTTTACATGTTAGCGGCTAAACCTGAGACTTTACATTGGTCCAAAGACAGGTGTTATGTCGTAGTGGTAAAACGTATCGCGGCCACCGCTTAGTGTAGGGTTTTGGTTGGACAAGGCTTTACAGACGTAATAGTGCTTTCCGCCATATTGCTTGTCTTGATGATTAATGGCCCTTTAAACACAAACATCATTAACATCTTCATTTGTTACAGATATTCTTTGACCCTTGACTTTCTTTTGTATTTTTTCACTTGTCCTCTTACACTTACTGCATTAGTGCTTTGTAAACTATAAGAGTAATCAGTATTATGTAACAAACACCTCGCGACTCACATTCTTATGAAATGTGTTGGCATTAACGACTATTATAGATAGCCTATACTTCTTTAGCCTATAAACCTGTATGACGACATCAATTTGTTAGCATCTAAACATTTTGGTATGTGTATAAAAGCACTGTGGATTATCTGATAATGAAGGCCTAATATTGCTGAAGTAAGGTGTCATGGTTTTCAATGAGGACCCAGGTGATGACAGTAAGTACATTGTTAACAGAAAACGTAATTTAAAAGGGAAAAATGAAATCCCTCGATGGGGGACCAAACACATTAACAAAAAAAACTTCTCCAAAAGGCAAAGAAAAACTTCCCACTATGGGGCAAAACAGGAACTAAGACAAAACCATCAATACTTACTTTAAGGGGCAAGGCAAGGCAGGGCAAGACAATGCAGGGCAAGAACTGGAAGGAAGCATGAACACAAGGTATCACAAATTGAAACAGCACAAGACAGCAAATACAAGGGCAATATATAGGGAGACTAACAAAGCAAGATAACAATAGGCAGGTGTGGGTAATGGGACACAGGTGGAAAGCTATACAAGGCACTAGACGGGTGGGGCAAAAGATGAGACCGGAGAGAACACATTAAGTCATTATTGACAATAATGTAATTCTCTCCACACAAAATGACTCTGCACCACAAGATCAAGAAAGACATTACATGGAAAGGCAGAATCATGACATAAGCAGTTACTGATCAACATTATATCAATATAAATTCCTCTAAATACATGAAAAAACAACTGAATTAAAACAATGGTTAGGGCAGGCCTATTCTAATTCATAGATTCCGCTATCATTTACATATTTTTCATTTGTCAGTTCTAACTTATAACGCAACATCATTTAACAGATCACCAGTGATTTTGGCTATGTTCTTTCTCACAACTTCCAACTAGGTAACCATTTACATATTTACAGACGAGCTGTGTTCATGTTTGTATATCCAAACAGTTGATAAAAGTGACAGGTTGTTGCAGCGCCGGCGCTATGGTGGGCCATTCGAGGACCGTGTCATTTTGTTTGTTCATGACATGTTACTAAGCTTGATCATCATTGGTCAATGCTTACTGGTCACTGGGAAGACTTTTACATTTGATTTGTAGAGCAAAGAATGCATTTCAGATTGTTGTCTGAATCGTGTATTTGAATCCATGCCCAGTGTGCTAACTGCTTTCGAGATTTAAAGATCTTGACGAGATTAAACAATGTGCGTCGTAATAACTTTGTCGGCTCATCGTTGTGAGAAATAGACCAGAGAAAACTGATACAGTAACATTAGCCATGACCGGAGTGGCGGATTAACAAAAAGGTTACACATGTCAGAGATGGGTAAACTGCATTTATTTGTGTTTAGCCTCCACTACAGCCCTCCACTGTGTGTGACTATGCTGGAGTAGAGAGACTTTACCACACCCCTATCTGCCTTTTATTATCGTCTTTGTGTGTGTGACTGAGTGAACTGTGTGCATAGGATCATGGTCTTGACTAAGCGACATGATATGGAAATGAACAAGAACAAGAATAAATTAAATTAGCAAATAATAAATTAATCATTTAAATATTAAATTGTTTTTTTATAGCATTTCTGGTGTGTTGGACTATGATGTCGCTGTCACCACTGCATCAAAATATTTCTCAAACCGCAGTGTCCCACCGCCGATAACCCAATGCCTCTCCAGTAGACCTGCTCTGGCGCTGACTCTGGGTTGTTGGTAAACCCTTTATACTCATTTCATTTCAGATGTATACACTGTAAAAATTGCCTGTGAAATTAACGGTAAAATCCTGTTGTTTTCACACAAAAAACCTGTTATCAGAAAGTGTCCGTAAAAAATACAGAAAAACACTGTAAAATTGTCTGTAAAATTAACAGCAAAAATTCCATTGTTTTTACGGAAAAACCCTGTAAAAAATGCTGTGAAATTAACAGTGAAATTCTGTAGTTTTCACAGAGAAAACTGTTGTCAAAAAACGTCCATAAAAATACGGATAACATTGTCAAATTCTCTGGGAAATGAACAGTGAAATTCCAAAGTTTTCACAAGGAGTTTTTTTTCAACTCACAAACACTTTTATCACCTTCACTTACAGACACCACTGTCACTTTATTTCTGTTGCACGTCTACAAAAGTTCTAATTGAAAATGAACACAAGTTTACATGTTGATGGTTTTGTTGAGTCACCATTATGGTGATGAGTGTTTGCTTTAGTTGTGGTCTTGAACATTTGCTTTCCATGTGAAGAAGTCTTTCCCAGTATTGACATCTATGAGTTGAAACACATTGACTCAGGTGGGTGGAAAGCTCAGATAAAGCTAATGCATTAAATTATTTGTGTTGGTGAGTAAGTACATGTTCAAGAGTTTAGGTAATGCTTTAAAGTTACTTGTTGTCCTCATTTATGATATTGAATGAAATTAATTAATATACTGAATGTCTTTAACAGCACATCTAACACATGATAAATGTTCTAGCAGATATATAGAATATAACAGTTTGTCTCAACAATGGTGACAACAGAAAAAACCTCTAAAGATAAACGCAATGCATTCTGGGTATCATCAAAGCACAAAACTCATCAATGACTCCCAGCATGCATTGCGGCTGTAAGCTTTTCATTTGTTAGTCACCACTGTTGAGATTCATACTCTGATTATTGATGTGCGAGTCAAAGACAAAATGCAAGTTTTTTAACTGTTCAAATACTTTTAAAATTGACAATTGCAGGAAATGTGAATTTTAAAAGTAGATTCATTGAGGCGTTTGTAACAATAAGTAATTAAAGAACATCCCAGATAAAGAGTAAATACCTAATCACACTTTCATTTGATGTGATTTGCTACAAAACTATGTTTTATATAAAACACTGTTATAGCAGCACAAAGATAACTGTAAACCTATTTATGACGACTGAAAGAGGCCAACTAAAGCAAACCCTGATCACAAAAACGGTGACTTTAAATAAACCAATAAAGCATGAAGTCATGGCTGTTATGCTGCAGTCAGGGATGGGCATGTATTTCAAATACAAAATACTTAACCCTTAACATGTACGGGCCACATGGCCGGGTGAACAATTCATATTTGTTTAATTTAGTTGAAACTCACCATCATGGTGATCAGCGTTTCCTTGAGTTAGTCTCTTGACTTTAGATGTTTTAATGTTGAAGTTCTTTTGCCATTCTGTAATTGGATGCTTTTGATGTATATTTGCTTTGTCAATGCAAATAAAAATCTAATCCAATGCTGTTGGGTGGTGAAGTAGTCCACATTTAATTTAATTTGTAAATAATATTAGAGTTGTCTGCTATCTTTAAAGAACATATAAAGTGGAATATTTTTTTTTTTAAATGCAAAAACAATCTAAAGCTCCAGGAGCGTTACGACTCAAACAGACTTGAAGAGTGAGTGTATGAATCTCAACAATGGTGACAAACAATAACAACAAAACTTCATGCTTCAATGCATGCTGGGTAACATTCTAGTTCAAAACTCATTTTTGACTCCCAGAATGCATTGTAACATGACGTTTTTTGTTGTTGTTTTCCACCATTGTTGAGATTCATACATTGATTCTTCATGTCTGTGTGATTATGCCACTGAAGTTTCAGTGGCATAATTTTAAATTTGCATAAAACTATTTCTCTACATCACAATAATACCAATCTATGTCCTTTCAAAATAAGCAAACGATTCTGATAATAAATGTAAATTAAATGAGATGATGATCTCTTCACAAACCAACACAATTCGCTTGAATTTTAATTCGCATTGTCCAATCAAATATACTTTGACACCATGGAGTTACAGATTGGCTAAATATGCTTGACATGTTAACATCATGAGTCAAGAGCCTAACTCAAGGAAACACTGATCATCATGATGGTAAGTTTAGACTGAATTAAAACAAATATTAAGTGATCACCCGCCGATCGGCCCTCTGCATGTTAAGGGTTAAGTATTTTGTATTTGAAATACATGCCCATCCCTGGCTGCAGTCCCTGTGAAGCAGAAGTGATGATCGTCTTCAGTATTCTGACGTATTTACAAGATGAATAGTGGGTGTGGCTCATGTTTTCTACAATTGATTGGATGAATAAAAACAGGATGTTCCCGTAATTTTACGGTAGTTTGCTGGTAACCACAGCTGCCGGTATTTTTCCGTAAAAACTACGGAATTTGTATTTTCTCTTTTCTTTTCTGATATTAAATGTTTTGTGGGTCACCACTAAGCTGAAGAGTGGAGTCTGTGTTTAAGTCACGGTCAGGCAAAGATATTCTGATGTCATGCTGCATGTTGCTTTGTTTAAAAGTGACTTTAATAATGAATTACAAATAAAGTAAATGTAATGTTATCACTTTTATGCATTTGGACCAAGTTTTCATTTTCTATAAAGAAATGTTGTTAATATAAAAAGCTCAAATGTATTAAGTTCATTCACAGCTTGAAGTTTGTGCCCTGAAGTTTTAAACTGCAAGACTGTTTACGTTCTTTTCCTGTATTTTTTACGGAATTTTACTGGTAACCACAGCTGCCGGTATTTTTCCGTAAAAATTACGGAACATTTTTTACAGTGTAGATTATAAAAGGGAGGAACAAGACCAGTGGTATAATAATAAACTTAACAAAGCTGTGGACATGCTGCTTTTAGTCATTTCAGGTGTCATTATGGCATAGTTTGCATCTTTGCATGTTCCCAGACACAAGGCTTTTTTCCAGGACTTTTTTAACCGCCCTAAATAAACAAACAGGCTGGTGTTATTTTTTTGTGGTACAGAAACAAACGTAAACGAAACTTAAAGGGACCAAAGTAAATAAAAAAGGCAACAAGCCACTTTTGAAAATTCATGTAAATTCATGTAAATTACGTTCAAACTGGCATTCTGTAAATGTACATTTTAGTGGTGAGTCCACAGGGACAAAAAAAATTTGCACATTTGTTACCTGTTATTACACCTTGTAACCCCTGCTGAAAAAAACACAGAACCATGGCCAAGAACAATAGACAACGTCATGTTTATAATGGTCATTGTATTGGTTTTAATGGAAAGCATAATGCTGTTTACTGGTATGTGATGGCATCTATTGGTGGGGTGATATCTAGCAGTGAAACACACTGAAATGGATTTTTGTAATGGTTTTAAATGGAAAAAGCAAAATGGGTTTCGATGGGTTTCTATTGTTTTTCAGCAGAAATATGCAAATTATGTTAATCTTGTTAACAACAGCAATTGAGCAATATAAAACTGGCATGAACACCTCATTTGCAGCTGGAAACTGAGATACCGGGAGGTGACGGGGGTGATAGTGAACAGTGCTGACAAAGAGGGAGGAGATGGCTGGAGAAATAAACAGATACTTGTGGAAGACTGGAGACAGGATCTTCAGGAGGTCAGTAATAGCAGGCTCGCGTTCAGTCCATAACCCATCCAAGCTGAGATGTCCTAAAACTCATTGTTTTATAATGATCTCAGGGAAAGTTTCCTAGATGTAACCGGATCTTCCTGCACCGCTCTCAACGGGCCTCCGACCGGGTCGGTCCGGCATAGGAGTCGGCACTCTAACGAGGAGGCTAAAGACCGCAGTCTCAAGCGTCGCATGCAGTTTACACACTGCACAGCACTTTACTCCTTTACACAGACAGGGCTTAAACCTAGTTCCCAGACCACGTAAAATGTTAGATTTGTCTAAACTGACAATAATCTTTTAAAATAAAAAGTGTCACTGTTACTGTTTTATGTCAAAATTCTCATCTGTCATGTTTGTTTTGGTTGCATGTAATTAAATATCCTAATTTAACTAAGGCCTAGTCTGCTCTCCTGTTTTTGCCAAGTGGTTGATATTCTTAGAACAACATTTAAATCAACCAATCAGATTTAAGAAATAAGTTTACAGATGATTTAAAATGCTATCTTCCAACCAGGATGAGGTGCTTCTAAATCAATGTTTTTCACTTATCACTTCCCTCCGATTTTAGCGGTAAGCTATGGTTGGTGTTGGTGTTTGGTGTGGGTTTAGGTTTTATTTATAAAAATTGTTCTTAGGTTAACAAAATAGGTTGTCCTGAGGAAATCAACAACTTGGCAAAATCATGTTGAGCGGTCTAGTACTTGTGACTAAAACTGTCCCTTAAAAGGAAACTCTGCCCAAAAAGAAAAATTCTGTCATGAGTAATTCATAACAGATTTAACAGTTATGGGTGGAATAAGCCTTTAATCTTTTAACGGCTTTATTGATCATTTCAAAAAAGATATATGGTTGTATTAGGTTATACAATTTAAAACAGTGTTTGTTTCCAATATTAAATGCTGCTCTATTTTAAAATTTAGTTTTGTTCTTTTGTATCTTCCATATCCCAGGTGATAAATAATAATATTAAAAATATACTTTAATAAAGTGTACTAAGTATATTTTCTACATTTCGTACTATTTTCGTCAAATCCAAGTATAGTTAAGTGTATTCAGTTATGCATTAAATTCAACTTAACATCTATTTGATTACACTTCTAGTGTAAATAGTATACTAAATTGGAACAACTTTTTTTAAACTTCAAGTGCACTAAAAGATACTAATGAAAATCAAGATTCATGAGCAATTAAGCACACTTTCAGTACAATTGCATTGTATCGCCATTCTAATGGAAATACACTTAAAAAGGCATTGCAGCGCAAATTATAGTTGTGTTTAAGCACATTTTGTGCATACTGCTATAATACTTAAAATTACTATAAACTATATTAAGTATGTCTCTGTAATATTTCAAGTGATCTACAAATGCACTTCCTAGCTATATTTAGTGCTTTTAAAGTGTCCCACTATGACAATAACGTTTTTGAAGTGAAGTTAAATTACAACCTAAACATCATAGACACGTACTTTCAGTGCAATGTTATTAAAGTGTAAGGTCAAAACAAATTGTTTTGAAGTATATTTCATCAGTACTTTTATCCACATTTTGTTATATTTAAG
Organism: Triplophysa dalaica; assembly: GCF_015846415.1. NCBI lineage: Eukaryota > Metazoa > Chordata > Actinopteri > Cypriniformes > Nemacheilidae > Triplophysa > Triplophysa dalaica. Next base: position 21,682,130 of record NC_079546.1, on the reverse strand, counting down.
AATTAATTTTGCTATTTCACTACAAGTGTATTGTATTACAATTCAGTTCAAGTGCATTTAATCAACAGATTACAAATTGCATTTCAGAAAAGGATCTTTATTATTGACAAAAAAGAAACACACAAAAGCAGATATTGGCAAAAGGAGGAACCTTGAACAGTCGACTTTCTCTGAAATGCCGGGAACAGATCGAACAATGGCGAACAACTTACTACATGCAAATCTAGCTCTGACTCGAATTACCAGAGGCCTTGTAGCTCTCATTGTTGCACTTCCTCCGTAGAAGGCCCCGGATCTCTGCCACCTCGGTGTTGGGGAATCGCTCCCTCACTGCATCTGTGAAAACCGGAAAGAGACATGGGCATGAATTAAAACAGGATAGACAATGTATAACATTGAAATACAATCATTGATGATTATGGATTTGTCAATCAATCATGACAATGGATTTGGATTCATAACTTTGACATTACTGTACCTATAATTGCATTGTTTTTTTCTGGCTCAAGCTGTTCCTTCAGCTCGCCTTTTTTTCCTTTTCCTGTGAGGGTTGCCTTGGCCAAAGTTTCCCTGCCAAACACCAATGTGGCCAGTTCCTGTGTGAAGAGGGACATCCTCCTCCCACTCAGCCTCTGATAGAGGCGTTTTGGGACTTGCACTAATGAGTTTGCCCAATGACACCTATGAAAACACACAAGCAGATTAAGACAAAAGGTAAATTACAAACACTTCTCTATAGGGCAGGTTGGCACGTGTCTTGGCTTCAAGTGTTTTAACACAAACTGTACCCCTTGTGTATGCTTTTTGCACCTAATCATAACAAAGATATAACAAGGATTTGTTTAAGGTCCTTCAGTCATACCATGTCTTCTTCGCTGCCAGTGTGACTGCCAGTGCGCGGGGATTCTCTTTGGCTGGAAATCATGGAAGACAAAGGTGAATCTTGCATTTTGTTTAGGACTGTTTTGAGTGAAGACACCAGTCCTGGCAGCTCTAAAACAAGGATATAGTATAAAAAGGGTCAGTATCACATTATGACACAAAATTGCACCTATATAAATGTCATTTTTCAACAGCTACATCTGTTTTAACTTTTATTTATTTCTGATTGGATGAGGATCCTAACTCATACTTTTCAACGCTAGCATGCATGTCTGACATGAATGTTCCACTCACTCAAACCCACAGGGCAGTAATTCCATTATTAAGTGTGAAGATGGAGTGGGGCGAATGTTCAGTTTAGCTTGTGAAGTATAGAGAAGTACAGGGTTCCCAAGTTAAGTCAAATGTTAAATTGCATGACTTTCCCAGACAAAGAAAAATTGAACTACCATGACCATCTATGAATTGTGCAATAAACTAACTGACCAAAGATTTCAGATGAATAAATAGTCATTGAATTTGAATTGAAGTTGGCTTAACCACAACTGCTCAAGCAAGCAGTAAAGCTAATAACCAGATATACACCAATTTTGTGTGGAAATATATTTGCATTAATTTGCCATATTGCTTAATCAGTGAAATTTAAACAAAGAGTATTAACAGTAGTCAATGACGGCAAAAATCTCAAATTTGTAATGTGGGAAGTCAGGTCTGTATTCTAAGACATAACATGCATGTTCTTCAAATTATCAGTGGGATGCATGTCTTGAATTCATAAAGTTGACTTCATGACCTCAATGACAATGACTGCAGGTGTATGGGAGGGTTCAGGTGGTGGCAGAGACAACCCTGACATCACTAGCATACATATACACCCACCCACCTTTCAGAGCCTTCAAACTGTCCTCATCCAACTCAACAAAAACTGCAGGCACTGTCCCTGGCCACTGAGACTCCGCCTGAGGGATGGCGTCCTCCTCCTCCTCACTGGTGTTAATCACCTATGCAGAAAACAACAACCTAATTACCTTAAACAACAATGGCAGCTATACACTCCTAGTCATACGGACGCCAAAATACAATTTTCATGGTGTCAGTGTGTGTAGAAATTAACATTTTCATACAGAGTTCATACACTCTTGGATAGTAACTCATTTTCGCATGCAGTTCTGCTACATCACAATCTTTACCCAGAGCACCAAGGGCATAGGTTTGTAGGTTGGGTTTGGACTTTGGTCCTGGGATATGATTAAATTCAAGCGTGTGCTAGTGCATGTATTTCAGCACAAATAGGCTATAATCCATCACTGTAAACTCTGTAAAATTATCTGGGGAACACTGCACATTATTTGATGAAGTCAGTTACATTTTTAAACTTACCATTTTTCGTTTTTTGGGTGGATCAAAAATATCACAACATGTGTCGTCGGAATCTGACTCATATCTAGCAGGAGTAGAACTGAGTTGTCTTGTAGGTTGCCGTTTGAGGTCCCTCTTGAGCTGTTCGCCCCATCTTGGCCATCTGTGAACCAGACTGACAACGTACATCTTGTTTAAGAGAATGATTTTGAAAAATGTCAACACCACCACTTTAAGCAATGGCAGAGACTCATTTATTAATAGCTTCTACAAGTGTATTTCTTCATATTGCGACTACAGCACACTTTCCAAGAATCCACCATCCATCCATCACTCTGGCAGTATTTGTAATAGGAGACTGAATCTTGACTTAACATGCCTGGCATTACAAAATAGTTAACTTGATTTGTTTCAAAGTCTTTTAAGTAATACTGATAATTTCAAATAGATATTTGCTGGCTAAATTTGCTAAATGCTTGTGCACCCAGCTTGGAAAAGTCTGCAAAAATTCATGATGTAACTCCCATGGCAAACATATTCTACGATGACACAGCATTATTTGTAAACTGGAATCACAATGTTCCATAAATGTTAAGTCATAAATCAAGCTTACGGTCATAGCTTGCTTCACCACCCCCTTCTCCTGGCCAGACTGACTGATGGAAGACCATATATCCCCCCCCTTGAGGAAAGCAACACGCTTCTGGACTACTTCTTTGTAGTTTTCTGTGAAGAAGACACATAAAATACAAATTCAATACAACCTTTTAATAATACAAAATAATAATTTCAAGACAGGAATGTCACTGTCATTTAATTTATTTGTACTTTATTACTTTCATCAGTATTGGGCACTAATGTCCATACCACGTTATGGCGGGAGTACCTCCCCTCTGAAGATGTATCCTTGAACAACTTTATTTGTTCTATGTTTTCGCCTGTTGCACCTTCGTGATAAATATGTTGTCCCCAACAACTGAATGACTTTATTAACTTTGACTTAACCAATTATCTGAATTTTCATTAAATGTACATGCTGCATATCGACGACAAATTCTATAATACTAACGTACTAGCTAAACCTTCACTAAAACCTAAGCCAAACACTTCAAAGATAAGGTATTGTTCCGTAAACGCTCTACAGGAGGATTTATTCATTATGGCGTTATTCCATTACATGGTACCTGCACGACTCGCCACGACACACTGCGTCCGTTTTCCATTGCAGATTTTAGTACCGCCTCAGCGTGGCTGGTCGTCTTATATGCCGGGTCGACGGACACACCAGCGAACAAGTATAATCATCAGGCCAGTTGAGCTCGTTTTACAGTTCTGCGGTGGCACTGCATGTAAAACTGTACAACAAGCGGCGCCGCAGCAACTGCCGTGACCTAACACGACACACACACAACGTCGAAGGTGTCTTGTTGTTGCCACAGCCAGAAGACACAATTTGTTTAAAATGAAGCTGGAGGCAGCAAAAAAAAACTGGGTAAACTGTTTAAAAATAGCGGGTTTGTTCAGGACACCCCCACCCGTCGCTTTCACGTCACCTTTTGGTATCGTCTCAGCCCGCTTGGAACCTAGCTGAGGTGGTACTAAAAAAAAGTACCTGTTAGCAGGTACCAGGTACTTTATTCAGTAATAGGCGAGGCGAGTAGGTACCATGTAAAGGAAAAGTGCCATATGTTTTAAGCACTTCATCCTCAGTAACGTTACATTACATGACAGTAGTCGGTTACAAAGAGTATTCAGAACATTTCAAATGTTTTAGAACTTACCCGCCATAAACAGCAGTTTGGCTGCAACCGGCTTCGGATCTCGTCTGCGTTTGGCTGGCAAAATCACCTCTATCCAGCCTTCCTGGGACTGGATGTCTTCTTTGCAGGTGACGGTAACACCAGTATTTATATATGCATCCTGTATAATAGATGTACTATCTGCAATAACGGACCCGTCTACGAAATAAAACAACCCATACATTGTGCTAACTTTACCCTGTTACCGCCTGAGTAGTATCACTGATGAATTTCAAACATTATCCGTTACTAATTGGCTACTGTAGCTAATTGCCGCCCAAACTGCTACATAGTGATTGGATGTCGATGATGCTGCGCACACTGATTGGTTGTGGGAACCGACTGGTGGGTGGGTTCAATTACTTGGTCCATTCGTAGCCATTTACTGCTTAGTATTGATTTTTGAATCTTGATCTGTTGCAGTGCTCAACAATAGTTGTTCAAATATGCCACCTGTACAATCAAAGTACAAGTCCTACCTATTCGTCACTAATAAGAAAATACCAAGGACAACTGAATACAGACACAGGAAGGTAATTATAATTTGTATCATTATTTTAAATTGTTGATATGTTTTTCTTGTTATTCTTCTTATAATTATGGTAGTAGTCGGCCTACTACTTCTACAATAATACTAATAATAATAAAAAGAAGAAGAAGAAGGCCCTAGTATAGCAGTACTTATAATAATATTACTAATAAATAATAATGGGATAAAGCTATACTGTCTTGAAATTGTCTTTTTCTTCAGGGAAAAGGCAGAACACATAAACAGTACAAGCAGTACCTTTGCAGCACTGGTGTTGAAGTCCCTGACAGAATTTTAGGACCTCATGACAGAGAAGTAAGCTAGCATGATGATTTAATGTATTGTTTAATGATTATGACATTGAATGGATTACAACGTGTAATGTTTTCAGCCAAAAAACTAGCTTATTTCTTAAAATGTTTTGACACACTGCAAAAACTGCTTATCTAATAAAAATGTAACCAAGTGATAATAAACTTATATCAAGATCAAAAAAGTAGTTGGTATTGTTTTCAGACCTACCTAGCTCTTACTCGTAAAATCATTTGACTTAATTTAAGAAGAGTTTCACTTAAGATGTCTCATCCTGAAAACAAGTAAATTTGGCTCCCAGGGCGTGGAGCAAATTGGTCTTAATAAGACTCCTTTAAAAAGTCAGTCTTCTTAAATTAAGTCAAAAGTATCTTTCAAGAGAACACAGTTAGTCTTCATACTAAAAACAATACCAAAATTATGTTTTCATCTTAATATATCATTAATTACACTTTGTTACATTTTATTTGTGCACTGACATGGATGGTGACAATTGTTTTGCTTACAGCCTCCAGCTCACCATGATGCACCACTGCAGCCAACAGCAGGAAAAAGGAAGAGAGCTGACAGTAAGGTCAGGACACTGACAATGCATAATTCGTTCCTTATAGCCTAATTGTCTATTCATTACTTTTTTACAACAACAATTGTTGAATTACTTTCATTTGGATGGTCTCTTGTAGACATTAGTAGGCCTGTGTGGCAGTCTACAGTCTAATGCAATGAATTACCCTGTAACTACCCATGTCTGTACCGGATGTCTGTGTGGAAACTTACTGTAAACCCAAACGCTCAAAATAATCAATTGGTTTGAGTAGGACAAACTTAAACTAAACAAATTAGTTCAGTCAAATTAACTTTTATTAGTATTTAGCACTTTCTTTTTCTTTCAAGTTCACAGAACTGATATATTTTAAGTAAACTGAACTGTTTCATTGTTTTGAGTTTAATGAAATGATTTATTTTAATTTAAACAAACTTAAGTTTAACTGAAAGGGCTGTGATGTCTATTTCCCAGCATGCTTTGGCGATGGCACTTGAATGGGAGAGTAAATGCCATTGTAATAAAATTGAGTGTAATATAATGTATTTTTTGTGCAAGATTATTGATAAGTGGGATATTGAGTATCGATTAATTTTTTTAATCAATAGTTTTGTTATGCTAATTTAGAAGAATTTCTGTTAATGTTTTTAGGATCCATCATGGTGACAAGTGGTGCATGCGGCTTGATTTGAGAGCAAATAAGATCTTTATATTTTTGCACTCATACAGCAAGTGCTGAATAACATACTATTGTTAGCATGATAACATAGTAGTATGTTAAAACTATAAATTAATATTAATGATAGTGTTCACATTGATATTACAGAAGGTTTTAAGTTAATTGTATGAAATAGTGTACTCTGAATTTAATTGTTCTTTACTTTGAAATGTTTAAGTAAACACTTAAAATCTGCCAGATCTGCTTACTTAAACTCAGAATTTCAAAACTTAAAAAAATTGAAGCACTCAATTGCCTTACATTTTTTGAGTTCTGCAAGTTGTCATGATGGAACAATGAATGAAATTCACATAAATCATACACCTAATTGTTCAGGATGGCCAAGAAAAGTGGGTTTCTGTCTATATGTGTTTGTGTGTGCAATACAATATGGGGCAGAGTGTAGAACAACCAAATATCTAGTATTAGTAACCTATAGGTTAGTGGCAATAGTGTGCAGAATAAAAAAAAAAACATGCAGGTCAAGACACAGGTAATACACATTTGTTCACTATGCTAGTTTATTGTTATTTTGTATTTAGAGGAACTGACTCCTACAGCATAACAAACTAGCTCACACATTTTTCTAATTTCAGAGTGGAGCAGTTGGAGCAAGTTGCTTTACTTCTTGTGCTTTAAGATCCCACTCAATACCAAAATAATACCTGATTCAGTGACTAACGTGCCACACACTTTGTGCTAACTTCAGAATGGATCAGCTGCTGAGGACGATGTGGTTGATATAGGAGAGCACCATACCATGCAAAGACCAGAGGCTGAGAGACCCATCCCAAATCCCTCACAGGTAAGATTACAATTACTTACAGGCTAGCATTTGCATTATAGGTTGCTTTACTTCTTGTGCTTTAAGATCCCACTCAATACCAAAATAACACCTGATTCAGTGACTAACTTGCCACACACTTTGTGCTAACTTCAGAATGGATCATCTGCTGAGGACGATGTGGTTGATATAGGAGAGCACCATACCATGCAAAGACCAGAGGCTGAGGGACCCAACCCAAATCCGTCACAGGTAAGATTACAATTACTTAAAAGCTAGCGTTCATCTTTGTGCGTTTAGTTTATCTTTTACAGAAGTTATTCGCTATGAAGACTTGATGCACACAATCTGAACAACAAATTTCAATCCTCTGCCATAGAATAGAATAGAATTACAAAGACTTTATTTTCATGTCAGGCACTTCCATTTTGCTCAGCAGGCCACAATAAAGCTGAAATTGAGATCTCTGGCTCACATAAAACCATGGCCAAAGAGTGCAGCAATCCAAAATATTGATCACAGTGATGATTAGACGTAGCATTTAACTATATTGTCTGATGTTGAACCTAAAAATTATTTGAGATACTGCTGGACCCCCCAAAACTAGCTACAGACAAGGAATCCCTAAAATATCTGTAAATTTAAGTTTAGTGATGACAACTTATCAAAACCCATCATAGACTAATACTGAACTAAAATTTTTTAGATGAAGTCATATGCACAAGTGCTCGATCCCAAGGGTTCCCAGAATAATGCATACATTTCATATGTAATCATATTTAGCAAAAAACATATCACAAATAATTATAATATTTTACTCGTGTTAGATTTTGCTCGGGTAGTAGAGCAAAGTTTATGTGTATTGTGTCATTCATATAGGGCATTTTTAAATTATTAGAAACTTGACAAGATATGATAAACCTGAATACTTGAGAATGTTTTGTTCATTGTACTGAATGTTTTTTTCAATCTCAATGTGTCATTTTGTAGGATGGAAATTGTGGAGATGACCTTTTGTACCCTGGAGCAACCAATTACCAAAGGTCAAAGTTTGCTCCTTCTAATGGCCTACGTCCTGAGGCATAACCTGACCGGGATTGCTCTGGACCATCTTTTATGAATTTTTCATGAACTTTTCCCTGCACTGATACCAGCAACCTCGTATCTCTTCCATAAATCCTATGGCCAATATGGCGAGTATGTGCCCCATTTCTACTGCCATCATTGTTCAAATTATATTGGAACAAAAGAATGTGGTTTGACACAGTGTGTTCTGTGTGAGGCAGAATTCGATGTGAATGCCAGTCTAGAAAAGGGTTCATATGTTTTGGTTATCAGTTTATCTTTGCAAATTAAAGAGATTCTGGAAAATCCCAACATCAAAGTCCAAAGACATACATCAACTCCAGGTTTAATTTGTGATGTGCAATGTGGAGGGGAGTATAGGAGGCTTAAAGATAATGGTGAAATAGGTGATGATGACATCAGTCTGATCTGGAACAGTGATGGGATCCCTGTTTTTAAAAGCTCTAGATGCCAAATATGGCCTATTCAGTGCCAAATCATAGAACTACACCCTACAGACAGGAAGAACAACATATGTGTTCCTTGTCTTTGGCTTGGAGGGAGCAAGCCTAATATACAGACTCTCCTAATTCCATTTGTAAAACAGCTACAGGAACTTCAAAGTAATGGGATCACCTGGGGAGATGGTCGCACTTCAAAGGTGCATGCACTTGTATGTAGTGCAGATTCAGTTGCAAGGCCACTTCTCCAAAATAAGAAACAGTTTAATGGCATTTATGGCTGTGACTTCTGTTACCACAGAGGTGGAGGCTCCTATCCATATGTTATTCCTGAACCCAGTCTTCGTACAGAAGTTGAGCATTTTGACAATGCCATGAATGCAACACCTCAGCAGCCCATAATGGGAGTGAAAGGCCCAAGTCAACTAATGAAACTAGACAAATTTCAAATGGTGCAAGGCTTTGTTCCAGAATATCAGCATAGCGTATGCCTTGGAGTTACTAGACAACTGACTTCTCTGTGGTTGGATTCCACAAACCACCAGCATGGTTGGTACATAGGCACCCAGACTGAGCAGATCGACGAAGTGCTTAAAAAAATTTCACCACCAACTGAGATCACAAGAGTACCACGATCTATGCAAGAAAGGAAGTTCTGGAAGGCGTCTGAGTGGAGGTCGTTTCTTTTGTTTTATGCTTTGCCTGTTTTAAATGGCATCCTCCCCAGAAAATACTGGAATCATCTTTTCCTTTTGGTTTTTGCAGTATATCTTCTACTGCAAGAAAGGATCAGAGAGGCCGAGGTGGTGATAGCCGAGCAGGCATTGAAAAAATTTGTCAGGGAGTTTCAGGGGTTATATGGCACAGCTAATGTGTCATTTAATGTGCACCTCATGACACACTTGGCTGCGAGTGTAAGGAACTGGGGACCATTGTCGGCCACATCCACATTTTCCTTGGAATCTTTTAACGGCACCCTGTTGACATATTTCAATGGCAAACTCATGTCCCTGTCCAAATAATGAAAAGGTACCTTAGGGAGAGGAGTTTCACAAAGAAAGGAGCAACAGTTATGCATAATGCTAATGAGTATGTCAAAGATATTTTCTATGAACTACAGGGCAGCAAGTGTTCAACTGACAAATCAGTTCAGATCAGTGCCCATGTCAGAGTTTTTGGTAAATCAGTACAGACAGATGTCTCGGTTTTACACATGCTTGCAATGAATGACCTACTAGGTGTTAGAGTGAAACAAGCCTCCCACTACAACCGTTTCATTGTGAATGGAATACTGTATCACTCTGACACAAACAACCGCCTACAGAAAAGAATCAACTCTGTTGTTGAGTTGCAGAATGGGACATTAGTCAGAATTGTGAATTTGGTCGTTTTTGGTGCAACACACTGTGTTTTGGTCAAGGAGCTTGTTAAGTCTGGAAGGAAGTTATGCAGAGACACGACACTTAATATTGCATCTTTGTGTATGAAGTGTCTGAGTGCAATATAGTGTTTGCCATCCATCCAGAGTCATTGACACGCAAATGCGTCATGGTTGAATCCAGGGAGAAGGTATATGTTATTCCTCTGCCAAACAACATTGAACGAGACTAATGTGGCAACAAGAAATGGCATTTAATACTGCCAATATGTCCAGAGATTCCCTGAGAATATTCCCTATTGAATTGACATGTAAATACAGTATCTGTATAAAGAATAACTGTTCTTTTCCTCTTACATAAAGTTACCCTTCTGTCAATCAAGTGTTTGTGAATTAATACATGATGGTAACAATATAGTAAACAAAATTAAGTTACTTGTCTTACTCACTGCAGCATTGTATATTACCCTTTAAGAAATGAGTCTAACAATGGCAATACACTTTCCATTAGAAGGCTACAGTAAATCAATAAATTACTAAATTTCCACTAAAAGTGTTTGCATTTTAGCATATTTTATGACAGAACTTTGATATGCTAATAAAAGTACACTTATATTTTAGTGCACTTTCTTTACAGTGTACTAAGATAAGCACACCAATGAAGTGAAATCAGTGTACACTTAAAAAAATTATACTTACAATAATGTATTACAAATATGCGTGCTTACTAAAAGTATACTAAATTACCACTATACATTTTTGTGTTTTAGCATATTTTATGAAAGTACTCTGATATGCCACTAAAAATACAGTTATTTTACATTGTACTGTATAAAGTGTACAGAAGTCACACTTCTAATGAAGTGATTACATAGTACACTTTAAAAAAGTATACTAACAATTAATTTCCAAAAAATGTATATAAATATACCTCCCATAAGTACACTGAATTGCCACTCTAAGTATGTCCAATTTAATACACTTAAAAAATAATTAACTTCAATACAATTTTAAATACATTAACAACAAAGTACACTTTCAAAAAGTACATTTAAAAAATAATTTGATTACTTGTAAATTAGTATACTTCCTGTTTGGACTATTAAGATGAACTAAATTACATCTTTTTGAAGTATACTTTAAAAAAGTACATATTAAATACTCTTTAAATAAAGCACAACAAGTGGAAGCATACTTGTTTTATAATTCATGTACTTCACTCATATTTCTAATACACTAAAGTATACAAAATTTTTACCTGGGCAGTTATGACTTTTGTTGTCAGAGACTTTAACAGGACTAACATGATGAAGGTTTTCTCCAGATTCGTTCAACACAATACTTTCCTGCCCGAGCAGAGCAGACGCACAGCCTTCATTAAAGCTGATCACACCTCCGTTCTTCTTCTGTCTCCACACACACACAAAAGCAGGACATGAGTGAGGTCATCTTCACACTTCTTACAAACCATAGATCTGCAGATTACCCATGATGCAGCAGTCACACGTTAATAAACTCATCCTGTCACAGATTATATCAAAATGTCCACTGGTGTAGTCCTACCAAAAAAAGTGGTGAACAACGATATTATCTCCGATCCCAAATGATCAAAAGAAGACAGTTTTGTTATTCAGGTATGCCAGCTTGTTACGCCCTATGGCTCGAAAAGGACGCAACAAAAACGGGAACACAAGAAAGTGCAAATAATGTAAAGAATTTATTAACAAAATTAAACTATACATAAGAAAACAAGAGCGCATGAAATAGTCAGGAGTCAGTGGTGTGAAGTAAAGTGTAATGAATGGAAGTGTAATGAAGCTGTGTTAAATGTATTACGTAACCGAATTCAAATCAAGCAAAAACAGAGAAAACCAAGTCCAAAAGGGCCGCGCTCCCGGTCAATGGCAAATTGCCCTATTTAAAGGCATGACCGGAAATCAGCAGCAGGTGTCCTCAATAAACCCATCTGGGAACAATCAGTTACTTAAAGCAACGATGAAGCAGGGGCCGTCACACAGCTGATGAAACAATTGTGGCTATTTCCTCCCACGCCTGTTTAACCGACGCTATTTTTGGTGGATTCCCTCATCCCCATACAACACAACTTCTCTGTCTTTCACTGCTCTTACAAGAACATCAGTCTCCTCGGCTGTGAACCGCTCCTGGCGTGCACCTGGTAAATACGCCATAATAATAGCAATCCATAATGGAACTTGCGCACCTGCTTTTAAAGGGAATGTTGGATGACGCTCTGATTGATTTATTTCACGTTACGCCCAAACCACACCTATGAATAATGAAGCTACTTCAGACCAACCCATTTTAGATTTGCGCCGGGCGCAAGAGCCATTTATCCCGCCGGGCAAATAGCAACAGCGCCGAGACCCGCCCACAAAGTTACTTGCGCTTCGCACTTTGACACTTGCGTTTCAGATCGTTAAAATAAGGCCCTTTATGTTTCTTAGCAATGACTTCTCAATGTTCTTATCGGTCCCAAAATAATTGTTATATCTTGAATATCTACAACATTTCATAGTGAAACCATAAAAGACAGACATAGCAGCACAGTGACAAACACAGAAAGGTGTTTACATTCAACGTCTACATTCAAGCCACAGCCAAAAGGACGCTTCACAGGTTTGGGTGAATAACAGGTCCAAAACAAGAATTTTTTAGTATTAAATACATTGGAGAGAAACGCTATCACAATTTTTCACAACTTGACAACGTTTTGACAATGTTTTTGTGTTTACTGGAATGTCTGGTTCGATCCGAAAACGTACCTTGAACAGCTGTCATTACAGCTCAATACAGCAAACGCTTTCCTTCTCGGTTAGCATCGTTAAGCAATATTCACAAATACAACATCCATTTTGACCCACTCTAGCCTCATACACCCTATGATCTTTGTTTTGATTTACTGATACTGAACGTCTTTAGTAATTTCGGGCTCTGGTTCAAATTGAAAAGGCTGAAAGGTTATATTTTGTACAAATATACCTTTTTGTCCCCTTGTCTAGGTGTTAGTATTATAATTTTGTGAAGTCTAGTCGATGGAACACACAGAGTTTCTGGATCCAGGAGACCAAGAATAACACAGACACAGAAGTGCAGTTCAATCAGAGTCCAAAGTTTATTGAATTAATGTCCTATATTTATATGCATAAAACAGGAAGTATCATTAGTCCTGGACAATCACCAGACCTCTGTTTGTATTATTTGTCAAGACAGCATATGTTTGGTTCCCTATTATTCATCATCTAGAACATTCTAAGACATTTTGTTACCTTGGTCAGCACTTAAAATTGATTTATGACTAAGTAAGATCTAGACATATCTCGTGATTATAACTCATCCTGAGAATGATATAGTGTCTTGGAAGACTAGACTACATATGATTTCATTTAATATGAAGACATTTCAAATAATGTGTGGGACACAAACAAAACCTCAATCCTCACAGTAACTTAGGAGTTATATAACTACGCATAGATCAAGGCAACCCTTTGACACACTTCCCAGAAAGCATTACTTTGTCAACAGCAATGGCGGCTTACCACCTCCAATTTATATATATATTTTATTCATTTGTTTTCTGTATTGTATATAGTATCAGTACACGTTGGGCCAACGGTAATCTAATAAGGCTTACAACTTTTAATAACCGGAGTTCCCTTTAAGCAGAATATATTATAATAAGTTCCCTTTTATAGCAAATATATTGTAATATTGTTAAACAGCTGAATCAATTAGAAACGAAGAATTGACATTCAATAAAGGAAAATTACGTCAATGATGCTAATTAGTCGACATCGATATTTTTTGTCGACTGACCTTTTTGATATTATCAAACCTTTTAAATTATTTTTCACCCTTTGACTAAAAAGAAACATTTTCTTGACACCATTAGAATGTGCTAAGCTTATGCGCAAAACCCATGCAGTCAGCTCATTTATACAATCAGCAGCTTGCAAAGATGACGGATGACAAGTCGAGTGCAATATCAAACCATTTAGTTTGCAAAAGTTTTCAACGGCCGAAGAGGTCAAAAGAATGGGAATAGTTCACATTAGCAAAGAAGAAACTGGTGGTTTGTAAACTCTGTGATGTTTTGTTGGCATACCACTGCTGCACCATCTCGATGCATAAAACCCAGAAGAGGAAACATGTCTGTCACAGTGAGGATCTGTGACTAGACTCTCTTATTTTGGAGTAGACTCTTATTATGTCACTGATTGTGCATTGTTTCGCAGTGTACTTGTCTTCACCATGCCCTTTTTGCATTTACTTAGTTATTTATTTCTCTTTGTTGATTTATGTTTTGTTAAGAACTCAAACAAGACCGGTAACCATGTTATATGTTTATTGATTTCAATTAACCACTTACATAATAATAAAATTGTCATACTTACGTACAGGAACATTTTACCTCACCAAACGGACAAAACCCGGTCACCGTAATTGCCACCATTTTGAATGCCTTTTTCCCGCCGACAGTAGGCACAGTTAATTGTTGTCATGTGTGAGGGGGAGATTGGAGTTCTGTTTGATTCTTTGTTAAATTTTGTTCAACATTAATAATTAATAGTTGTTTTGTTGTCAATTTTTATATTATTCTAATTGTTTATCTCTTTGTTACTGTTAAATCTATTTTGATTTTGTCTTCTTTAGATTTCTTTATTATCTTTAATTAACAAATGGGTTAATCCAAGTAGGAGGGGTTTAGCCTTTTTTAGAAGGCGCCTAAGTGTGGTAAAGAGATCATAGGCTCGTAGAGTGAGTGGTTGGAAGTTATTGCTCTGTTTTTGGGCCAATTTTTTGGTATAGCCAAATGATGTTTGCAGATAACCTTGAACAGTTTATGTTATTTGTTTGTTTAGTTTTTACTTTCTTTTTTGGATCTTCATTGTAAATACCAGTTGCAGGTATTAGATTAAAGACTGAACTTTTGACCTCATCAGCACGTCACTTCATTTTTTTTCGCCTCCATCTGCCGGTACATTCAGAGCAGTGGTGCTGCTACTGTTGTGGCCTCATTGTGGCACCCCTGTCTCTGTTACAATGTCAAATGTAACAAAGTAAAAAAATGGTGTATGGTCTTCATACTAAATCATATTTTTTACCTTTTTGACTTTATTTAAACAAATATTTTGATGAAGACAACATTTAAAGTTTAAGTTTTAATTAAAGCCAAAATATAACTTGAGAAAAGTAATACAATTGGCTGTAACAAATTACAGTATTTTTTTTCAGTTGGTCCGAAGATTCCAAATGTTTTATCTTTTTAGTTTAGGCAGAACACAAACATCATCAAGAAATAATTGTATCAAAGTAAAGACCACCAGGAGCCTAATTGTTGACATTGATGGGTTGGGAATTAAATGCAAATCAAGAGTTTGCTTTACGTTACAGGTATTTGACTGAAATTATAAATGAGCTCAGTGACTTTTCAGCAACTGTTTTGCTGTGTCTTTTTCTTCAGGTCTTTCTTCTCTCGGCTGGTTAGACCTTAAAGGTTGAGGTCCTGGAATCTCTTCAGGGTCTTTTTCGTCAGCTCTTCTCCACTCGCCGGTTCAGATGTTAAATGTTTATGGTGTCTGGGTTCTCCGCAGGGTCTTGTTCTTCGGGTCTTTCTTCTCTCAGCTGGTTAGATGTTAAAGGCTTAGATTGGGTCTGTGTTGTTCCTGTTTGTCGCTCTGGTTTGCAGCTCAGAATAGTCATTTTCAAATATTTTAAGATTATTTTCATTGGCTTGCACAAGGATAATGCCGGTAGTGTAAAAGTTTATTGTGAGAAAGGGATCATTTCTGTCTAGTGCATTATCATGATATATACGGTATCTTTCACCTTGGTCAATTTGACTTATTAAGAAATGCCTGTATCTATCACAGATGGTGGATGTCCATGAAGCTAAATGTGTGCTGTAGAACATGAGGTACGAATTCTGGACATCTCTGTCACAAAAAAGAATGTCTGGATTTTTCATCATGGTTTGCTTTCTGTATCTCTTCTTGGCTTTTTGACTATTACAATTCTCAGGGTAATCAAACTCCATGCTTTGTATGGCATTCATGATGATCGGTCAGATAATTGGGTAAGGGCTGCAGCTTCAGATTTTAGCTTGTATTGATTTATTTGTAATCCAATTTCGCTCTGTAGTGTGTTTACACGTCTTCAGTCTTCTTCCTCTTGTTAAAATGTACTTCCTAGAATGAGAAAATAGGATGGGCATCACTAATGATATTAATGGGTCAAGTTTGTTTTCTGTATTACGTACCATGACGTGCATTAATAATATAATAAAATATTAAGTAACGTTCAATCTTTTTCCAGCCTGTTTTTAAACCTCTTACCAAAAAGTCTGATTTATTTGTTACCCCCTTAAAAACATTCAGCAGCTATTGATGTAGGGCCTTCTCTTATGATTTACAGCTGATGCTGATAAACGTCCCAGATAGCAAATTGTTGTGGCCCAAATCCAGCCCACACCTCATCTGGCCCACACCTCATCTGGTCCACATACAGCTTTGAATGACGGCCCTTGGGCGGTCCGCTCCTTTTTGCCAGATTTTGGCCACAGGCATATCAAAGCCGCATGTCAGCCAAAATCAAGACAAATAAAGCAGAGCTGACCCAAATATAAACAACAGTTCATTTCAATTATGGCCCAGATTTATCCCAAAACCAACACCTTTCTGTGTTATTTTTATAGTGATTATTGAGTAAGTAGCAGATGTGGACAATCCTGGGGCCAAAGAGTAAAAGTCCCGCCATATTTTTGTTTCACCCATGAACTCAGCAGCTGATTTCATCAGCGGAGGAACTAAAACATTCCTTTCAAGTCACAAGCAAGTCTCAAGTCCTCAAAGAGTTATTGTTAATGAGATCATTAAGTGAGTAATTAAATGATGATTGAGCATTAGTGATGAACACCTGCTGTAATTGAGATGTTGACGTTTTATTGGTTAAATGATGTCACCATCATGGAGATCAGTGTTTGCTTTTGTTGGACTCTTGACCCTATAGTTAGATTTTGCACTGTATCAGTTCATGTACTGTTATAAAGCAGAGAGATCAGTTCTGTGAAGTGTGTAATTCTTCACTTATTTTATATGATGAGGTGATCTAACACTGAAATGTTTACAGGCGAGATATTTCTTTTAGATCATAATCATGTTTATGTTTAGCATAATGAACCTTTTACATTCGGTGTTTAAATAAACTGTTTATCTAAAAGTATCAGTGAGAAAATTCAATAGCAACAAAGCACATGCTAAATTAAATCTTCTAGACAGACATCAAGAACCAGCATATGAAGCTCAACAATGGTGATGCTCAACAAAATGCTTCAAGCTGCAATTCATGAAAAACTCCCATCATGCAATGCAGTATGACTTATAATTGTCACCACTGTTGAGGTTCATATGATAAATGTTCATGTCTAAAAGACTGATCCCAATATTGAAGCTTTATCGTGCCATTGATTTAGGAGGTTTTTATATCCAAATGCAGATCATAAACCTAGAGAGATTTAAACCAGAAATACAAACTATTCTGTTCCTTCAAGATTTGATTCAGCATTGAACAAATGTTTGCCATGAAAAAAATATTGTAATTATTTAAGAAGCAAGTATCTTTTGAATAAATAAGCCATTTATATAACGCTTGGTTGTGTATTCCTGTACACATAAAGTGCTTTATAACCATAAGTGGGGAGTCTGTGAGAACACCAGTGCGCTCACGACATACCAGCATTCGGTTGAGAGAAGAGACAGAAAAAGACCCACAACCTATTACTGAACGACTCAAGAGCACAACTAAAGCAAACACTGACCACAATTATGGTGAAAATGTTTTTTTTTTCAGCTGATGTCATCCAAGGCTGTGGCTGAAGTCAGTTGTAGTTCTTGTGTTTCTCTTTTCTTCAGTGATGTTGATTGTTAACAGCAGGTGTTCATCACTCAATCATCATTAAATTACTCACTTAATGATCTCATTAACATTAACTCTTTGAGGACTTGAGATTTGACTTGTGACTTGAAAGGAATGTTTTGGTTCCTCCGCTGGTGATATCAGCTGCTGAGTTCATGGGTGAAACAAAAATATGGCAGGACTTTTACTTTATGGCCCAGGATTGTCCACCTCTGGTCATGGCTGTACTCATCTTTCCCCAAGAAAGCTCTGGAACCCCCCGACCACAACACTGGAAGGTAACAGTTTCACGAAAGCTTCGAGCTGACACGCCCAGACCTGTTACCGTCGCTTCGCTAGAGATTGTGATGCTCTAACCGCTGAGCCACAGGAAAGTAAACTCTGTCACATTAAGATTCGTCCGTCTCTGACTATGTGTTTTACTGAAAACATATTTGCCGTAGAAAAGTCAGATTAAAGTTCTAATAGAGTAGCAGTTTAGCTGTGAATTTCTGAGCTTGACTGAATCAAGTTGTTTTAAAATTTGATTCATTCAACCTGACGAATCCCTCAGATGCCCAGACACATAAAGAATCAGTGTATGAGAACTCAACAATGGTGACAATTACCAAAAGAAAGCTTCATGCTGCAATGCATGCTGGGTAATCATTGTACAAAACTCATTCATGACTCCCAGCATGCATTGTGGTTTACCTGAATTAGTTTGATGATTGTCACCATTGTTAAGGTGTGTATGATGACTGTTGATCTCAAAGTGTAATCTCTACACACAATTTAGTAAGTGTCACATGTTGTGGTAACTTTGTTTTGTCATTTCATGGTAGAATCTTTCTCAATTGGACTTCCTGGAGGTGAAGGATTCTTTGAGCTTTTATATATGCTGCAAGCAGTAATAATTGTTAGTGATCACATTTTTTCTGGATTCGTGCAATTTATTTTACTTGAACATTGACCGCATTTAGCTAACATTGTTCAGAGGTGCTTGAAGTGCAAAAATATGGCAATTGATTTATTACTTGTACAACTGATTTACTGTACTGACTATATTCAAGAGGTGGAAAGTCCAGGGGCCAAAGAGTAAAAGTCCTGCCAATTCATTCTTTATAAGTCACAAGCAAGTCTCAAGTCAAATTCCAAATCCTCAAAGAGTTAAAGTGAACAGGCAGATTAAAAAAAAATTATTGAAATGAAAAAATAAAATCTGTTTTGGGGTATTATTAAATTTCACACATATAATTGTAATTTATAATAAAATAACATATTTTTAAAAATGTAAATGTTATTTTCCCTTTAAAGGACCATGGTGTGATTTTCAACCCATTATTGGGATAAAGTTAATCCAGCACTGTGACCATTTTTAACCAAATTTCGGGTCAAAAATAACAACCCTGTATGTTGGGTTAAGAGGCTGGGTTCGTCCCTTTTTGACCCAGCGCGGGGTTGCAAGAATAACCCAAATTGGGTTGTTTTTTACCGAGCATTTTTAGTGTGTACAGGGTTCAATGGTAAATTCTAAATGAAATACAGAAGAATTCTCATTAAAGCTACAAAACACATGGGAGTGCTCTTTTCTTTTGTTCTTTGATTGACATTAGTGACAGGAGCTACAGAAGCAGGTTTAAGAATGCAGTCTTTTTAAGAGCCTTCTCACTCTACACAGATCTGACGCCTCTCCCATTTTCACAAGTCTTCGCATTCACAAGGGGATATTTCAGGTTTTATTAATATTGCTGTTTATTAGTCGGATATTTGTGAGTGTATTTGGTGAAACCCCAATAAATAAATGCAATTTATTTATAAATCAGATGTTCTTTCTTTAACTTCCCTGTTTCTCAATATAATTTTGATTGTGTTTTAATTTCAATCTATAATAATTATTCTTGTGAACACAGTGTGTTAGATGTAATATTACCATACACATAAGTGGTCATTATTTGAAGCTTACTCACCTGGATAAGTGTTCAGTACAGCACTGGATCTGATGATGAGCTCTTCAGTCTGAGAGAGATACACTCATCTGCCAGGCAAGCTTTAAATAGAACTCCAAAGAGGGCTGGGTGAAAAAACGACAAAACACGCCCTCACAACAAAAGCCCAGATGTTAAATGTGTGTTCCTAGATGTATATATGAATTTCATACACTTAAACTTGAGACTGAATGAGGGTTGAATCTACAGTTTGCTGTGATAAATGGAGAATTGTTCATTATGTAAAATAACTCAATAAAGATCACAATATCTAAGAATAGAAAAGATTAATACATTCTTATTGTCTATCACACATGCAACATCTACAAAGCTCAACAATGGTGGTACTTCTACTGCCTTTAAGTGCGCTTGAAAATTCGATGATTCCAGAAGTAACGTCTGGATATAGTAATATTAAAATGATTTAATAACATTAAAACACTACAAGTATCTGCTAACATTAAAAGAGCATGTCAGATTGTTGCCGCCGTTTTTAGTCGGACGATCAATTGTTTCCAACAATCAGAGTAGTCTTACTGCCATAAGGCCTGGGAGAGTACAAAAACGCACCACAAGGTGTGAACTTGTTTCAATCCAAGTGATTTTATTTTGGACAGCTGTCTCTTCACAGGTGAGTGAATCCGTAGACTTTCCCACAATAAGAATAAAAAGAAAAAACATAATTTGTTTAAACTGACTATACAAACATTGAAACAAAAAACATGCTGTGAGCAGCAAAACCAGACATCACGCTAGCCTCGACAGGTAGAAAGACATTTGAGTGGCTGGGTCTTTCTCTCACCCCAACCATGCTCAACCAACCTCCCATTCCTTTGTCTCACCCGCACTTATACACATTTACACTTCCCGCCCAAAACTAATGGACCATACCATCTTTAGGGGTCAAAAAACATTCCTTTTAACACAATGTGTATATTTGATTCAGTTGCACCTACACCTCTCCGTACCTTAGTACTGTGAACTGACGTTCATGTGATGACCTCTGTGCTCATCATCACAGAGCACTATTCCATAAATTCTATCTGTGGGAAATATTGTATTTATCGTGACAAAACTCAGTCTAGTGATTTAAGTGTAGTGGTTTGGACATCATCATCAAACTGCATCTCCATCACAGGTCTCCTCTCATTTCTGATGATGTATAAAGGCCCTGTCAGGTTACATTTAGACATTTACATTTAGTCATTTAGCAGACGCTTTTATCCAAAGCAACTTACAAGTGGGGTAGATAATGGAAGCAATTAGGACAGCATAAGTACAACAAAAGCATAAGTGCAATCAAAAAGTAGACTAGTCTCATATAGCCTAACACAGTATACGGAACCATTCATTCATACAATTTTTATTTTTTTTTCAGAGTAGAGAAGAAAAAGAGTAGAGAAGAAAAAGAGTAGAGAAGAAAAAGAGTAGAGAAGAAAAGAGTCAGAACAGATCAGTCAGATGTTGGCGGAAGAGATGTGATTTCAGGCGTTTCTTAAAGAAACATCTAAGGTTATACACTCAAATCCTTCATTCCTATATCAGTTGCCCAAAGGTCTTTTCATGATTCTGTCCTGACTTGAGCTGCAGTGTCACAGTTTTGGGAATGGTGTCTTCAAACAGTCTCATCTTAAATGTGACTGACGATTGTTGACTTGTGCAGATTCAGATCATTTTGCATCAGTGCTGATGAGACTGTAGGTGCATATTAGCTCACACACCATCTCAAATATTTAATCAGTCAGCTTCCTTATCCATTCAATTCAATTTTGTTTAAAATTATTACTAATAATAGTAAAAAGATTATCCTGCAAATATTATCATATATTTTCAGAAAATAATCTGAGGCCTCATAGGCCTATTATGCAGTCTATGACATTAGTCAAGACTGAAAGACACATACAATGCTCATTGACATTATCATGATTGCATAATCTTTAGTTCCCTTGTATAATATTTATTGGTAAAAACAGTGTTACAAACTGGGGTCTAATGAGGAAAATATGGAAAACACCAGTGACTATTTTTACATTGCAGAAAACACCTGGGTTTGGAGCCCATTAGGTAAATATATTGTACTTTGCGCAGATTACTTAAAGTCTTGAATAAGGGTACACCCGAATCAGTGTTGCTTGAATATTCTCGTGAAACACACCACAGTTTAAGGACAACCAACCTTTTGGTAAATGTGTGTTTGTATGGGTCTAAGTGAGTTATGGGTGTGTCAATAGGTAAAGGGAGTGCTGACAGGTTATTCCAGCTGGATGAGATTTATACAGAAGCTGACTGAACATCCTGATCTCACGGCGAATTCGCACTAATTCATACGAGTTTACCAAGTGGCTAAGTCGTACGATATCAAACAACCTGGGTTGTACGAAAACGACCATGGCGTTCAAGAAACGTGATGCCGCTTTTATGCTCTAAAAATCGCGAGGTTTAACAACAGTTAACACGCGCCAAGCTTTGGTAAGTGATGGTTACAGTGTCGCGTTTTAATATCAAGTTAAATGTTTTTAATCAATCCGTTTCTCTTCATCGCTTCATAATAGCTTACGGAAGCCTTCTTTGTGTCCCACATTGTATTTAACTTCGAGCGACTAAATGCTAGCGTCAGGTTTTCCTTCGATCACTTTATAATAGTTATATTGGGTTAAAAGAAGCAGTATTTTAACTGTGATTTTGGTGGATAAAACACGCCGCATTCACCATGCTTTTATTACGGTTATGTAACTAAGTTGTACTGTGGTATTTGTAGTTAGGGCACAATACCCACCCACAAACCATTACCATGTTTTTCCCACAATGACTGCAGATGTAGAAGATATTTTTGGCTAAAATATACACTGTAAAAAATGCCTGTGAAATTGACAGTACAATCCTGTTGTTTTCACACAAAAAAACTGTTATCAGAAAGTGTCTGTAAAAAACACGGAGAAACACTGTCAAATTGAACAGTGAAATTCAAAAGTTTTCACAAGGAGTTTTTTTTCAACTCCACAAACCCTTTTATCACCTTCACTTACTGTCACTTTATTTCTGTTGCACGTCTACAAAAGTTCTAATTGACAACTAACACAAGTTTACATGTTGATGGTTTTGTTGAGTCACCATTATGGTGATACTTTCCCCAGTATTGACATCTATGAGTTGAAACACACTGACTCAGGTGGGTGGAAAGCTCAGATAAAGCTAACGCATTCAATTACTTGTGTTGGAGAGTAAGTACATGTTGAAGAGTTTAGGTAGTGCTTTAAAGTTACTTGTTGTCCTCATTTATGATATTGAATGAAATTAATTAATATACTGAATGTCTTTAACAGCACATCTAACACATGATAGATGCTCTAGCAGATATCAAGAATATAACAGTTTGTCTCAACCATGGGGACAACAGAAAAAACCTTTAAAGATAAATGCAATGCATTCTGGGTATCATCAAAGCACAAAACTCATCAATGATTTCCAGCATGCATTGCGGCTGTAAGCTTTTCATGTGTTAGTCACCACTGTTGAGATTCATACACTGATTCTTGATGTCTGAGTCAAAGACAGAATGAAAGCTTTTAATGGTTCAAAAACTTTTTAGATTGATTGTTGCACAAAATGTGCATTTTAAAAGTAAATTCATTGAGGCTCTGTAACAAAAAATACAATACGTAATTTAACAACATCCCAGATAAAGAGTAAATACCTAATCACACTTCCATTTGCTACAAAAATATGTTTTACATAAAACAATGTCTTAGCAGTACAAAGAAAACTGTAAACTTATGTATGACGGCTGAAAGATGGCAACTAAAGCAAACCCTGATCACAAAAACGGTGACTTCAAATAAACCAATAAAGCATCAAGTCATGGCTGTTATGCTGCAGTCCCTGTGAAGCAGAAGTGATTATCGTCTTCAGTATTCTGACGTGTCTCCAAAATGAATAGTGGGTGTGGCTCATGTTTTCCAATGTGAATTGATTGGATGAATAAAACAGGATGTTCCGGTAATTTTACGGTAGTTTACTGGCAACCACAGCTGCCGGTATTTTTCCGTAAAAACTATAGAATTTGTATTTTCTCTTTTCTTTTCTGACATAAAATATTTTGTGAGTCACCTCTATGCTGAAGAGTGGAGTCTGTGTTTAACTCACGGTCAGGCAAAGATATTCTGATGTCATGCTGCATGTTGCTTTGTTTAAAAGTGATTTTAATAATGAATTACAAAGAAATAAATTAAGTAAATGTAATGTTTTCACTTATATGCATTTGGACCAAGTTTTAATTTTCTATAAAGAAATGTTGTTAATATAAAAGACTCAAATGTATTAAGTTCATACACAGTTTTTAAGTTTGTGCCCTGAAGTTTTAAACTGCAAAGCTGTTTACGTTCTTTCCCTGTATTTTTTTACGGAATTTTACTGGCAACCACAGCTGCCGGTATTTTTCCGTAAAAATTACGGAACATTTTTTACAGTTTAAGTAATGAAGAATACATTACATTTTCCTTTTGGGCTGAATTGCACTTTGGATATTTATTTGGGCTAACACTGATTTACAATGTCTCACTCTTTTCTTAGAGATGGATGATGTAGACAGTGGTCTTTCTGACTTCATTTACTCTGTGCTGCCAAATTCAAGTTCAAATGACCTGCTGTTAGATGCTTTTCAGACCTTGGGTAATATACCAGCCACGTCATGTGGCGGTAATCACCGCCTCCTTCATTCAACAGGCCTTCGCACACGTTTTAGAATACATTGTAAAATAAGTTCTGCAAAGACGTTACTCTTCGAATCTAGTTGGTAAGTAAATTTACATTTATTAAGATAGCTTCTTTGTAAAATATATTTATTTGTTTAACTTTAAAGTTTAACATGTTTTGAAATAATCTCTGTGTACGATGCAGGATTTTCTGAAACAACATTTCACCAAATTGACCTGCTTTGTGAGTATTAACTCAACTCAACTCAACTTTATTTATATAGCGCTTTTTACAATTTTCATTGTTACAAAGCAGCTGTACATGAGACACATTTAATACAAGTATGAATTCTAAAGCAGCCCCCCCGGCCAGGCAGATAGTGCAAAACAATATGCAAACGGTGGTGAGGAACCCAAAACTCCCATCGAGAAAAAAAACCTCAGGGGAACCCAGGCCCAACCAGGGGATTCCAGTTCCCCTCTGGCAAAAGCTGCTGCCTCTGCACAAGCTCATCAGTGCTTGCACAACAAGGCTTAATAAAAATATAAAAATTAAAGATTATCATTAACAATCTAATAGCATTTGAAATGTTGTAGAAAAAAACAAAGTTGTCGCGTCCTTTATCCAGCTCTATCCTCTTAGCACTTGTCAGGTCACCGCTTCCCATTCTCAGCTCTGCCATCAGGTCTGGGCATGAACTGCATCCTGCGGTAACCTTGGAACAAAGAGACAAGACTGGCTGAGAGTAGAGTACTGTTCTGCACTCTTTGATGCAACAAGTACATCATTTGTTGTTGGATGTGTTCCTGGTTCCGGTTGATCTAAATAATGCAGCCTAAATCCTCTGAGGATTAATATTATGGAGGTGTAGTGTATGCAAGATTAAAAAGATGAGTCTTTAGTCTAGATTTAAACTGACAGAGTGTGTCTGCCTCCCGGACCGTGCAGGGAAGAATATTCCAAAGTTTAGGCGCTAGATAAGAAAAGGATCTACCACCAGCACTTGATTTTGAAATTCTAGGTATTACCAACTGACAGGACCCCTTAGAGCGTAATGTACGTGGTGGTCTGTAATACAATAGAAGTTCATTCAAATACTGCGGCGCTAGACCATGTAGGGCTTTATAGGTAATAAGCAAGATCTTAAAGTTAATGCGATGCTTTATAGGTAACCAGTGCAAGGTTGACAGAACCGGGGTTATATGCTCATACTTTTTTGTACGTGTAAGAACTCGAGCTGCCGCGTTTTGAACCAGTTGCAGTTTTTGTAATAGGCCCGCAGGGCAACCACCTAGAAGTGCATTACAGTAATCTAGTCTTGATGTCATGAATGCATGAATTAATTTCTCTGCATCTGACAGTGACAGCATATGACGTAATTTAGATATATTCTTAAAATGGAAAAATGCAATTTTACAGGTGTTTGCGACATGGCTTTCAAATGAGAGAGTACTGTCAAATACAACGCCAAGATTCTTAGCTGATGACGAGGATTTTATGGAGCATCCGTCAATCGTTAAGCAGTATTCTTGGTTGTTACGCATAGCAGTTTTCGGTCCAGTAAGTAACACTTCTGTTTTGTCCGAGTTTAGTAGTAAAAAATTGTTACTCATCCACATTTTTAAGTCAACTATGCAATCCTTTATTCGATGAAACTGCTGGGTTTCATGAGGCATCGAGGAAATATAAAGTTGAGTATCATCAGCATAACAGTGAAAGCTATTATTTCATCTCTTTTTTCAATTATATTTGTAATGTTGTATTTATATTTTGTTTATTTTTAATTATATATAGTAAATGCTGAATTGATCACTGCAGCAATTTGCAAAGTCTATCTCTTTCTGAAAATATTTACTAAAAAAAGCTGTTTTTAAAAAGCAAAAAACATGAAAACGTATTCTTTTTTATTTACTTACTTGTTTGCTGATTAAATTTGGTATATTTTTATTTCGATATAGTAAATGCTGATGTGATAACTGCTGCACCTCAAAGAAGTGCCGCATTCAGCGATTCGCAAGGTAAACTTCATGTAATATCTTTTTTTTTCTGAAAGTAATTGTCTAAAATCAGTTTGAAAAACATAAAAACTTTTGATTATTTTGCATTTGTGACTGTACGAATGTAATATTCTTTTTTCCCCTTGTCTAAATAATATTCTGCGGTTGAAGAGTCTAGTCGATGGAACACACAGAGTTTCAGGATCCTGGGAACCAAGGATGACACAGACACAGAAGTCCAGTTCAATCAGAGTCCAAAGTTTATTGTATTAAGGACTAATATTTATATGCTTGAAACAGGAGGTAACACTTGTCATGGAAAATCACCAGAGTGGAAAATCACCAGACCTTCTTATTCCTCCTGCGAACATTCCGATATGATATCACAAAGTACGCATTCAACATTACAGTATCAAAACAATTGTCCCTTGACATCAATTCATAGTATAGAATTGCGTAGTATAGACCCAGCTCCCAACCCAACTTTGAGAATAGATTAACGGTGACATTTTTTTACTGCGCGATAAGAGTCTCTCATTAACGCGCTAACGGCCCACCACTAAAATAAATGTTTTTCATGTAATACACAAAAGCTCATGCTTTTTATTTATTATTGCCAAGTAGGCCTACTTATAATGGACTGCTTGACGTAAACCCGGGTTCTTTGTGTCAGGTTCTGGGTCTGATCACCTGTTTCAATCCTTTGCTGTCTCTGAGTGTTTTTGTTGAGCACATGTTGTTGTTTTGACAGCTCGTCATGTTTGTCTGTGTGTGTCTTTGTGTGTGTGTGTAGGTGTGCCTGTTTGTCTGTCTGTGTGCGTGCGTGCGTGTCAGTTTGTGTGTGAGTGCACGTGTGTCTACGCGTCCGTGTGTCTGTGTGTGTTGGAGTGTTTTGTGTGTGGGGTATTTGAATCGATGTGTGTCTGTTTTCTGTGTTTTTACCTTTTTTTGTTTTTACTTATATCTTTAAGTATTTTGCTTATAGTCAATATGTTTCATGTACTGTACAGCTGCTTCGTCGATGAAAATTGTAAAAAGCGCTTTTTAAATACAGTTGACTGTTGTAAAAAGGACATTATTTGTTTAAAGTGTTTGAAAACAACTCTTCTTGCTCTTTTTTTCATATAGCAGTGCTTTATGTGCACAATACGCTACTTTTGAATTAATTATTGAATTTTATGTTTAATCACAGAAATAAACATGTGATTAATGCGATTAAAAATTAAAATTATTGTATATATTACTTTAAAGTGTTTTGTATAGTCATGATTTTGTGTGTGTATATGCATTTCTGAAAATGAACTGTACAATTCAACCATTCATTTTTTTGGAAACAGCCCCAGCCAGTTCTTAAGAAGATTCCCAGGTACTAAAACCTTACAACAAGCCAAATAAAAACCAGTTAATCCAGTTTTGATGTATTATGCAATTTGGTGCACTCTGACTCTCATTATAGACATATTTCCACACTGTGCTTAGCACAGGGCCCTGAGAATTTGCTCACTGGCCAAACATTGACCCCTTAGCACTGGCCCTCCACGGAAAGCCCTGCACTTAGCTCCCAGGTCAGAAAGCTCCCACTAGGCCCACAATGGCCCAACGTTACCCAGATTACCCAGACAAATTACTTTAACTTTGGACAACTTTAAAATGAAATATTATGTCAATTTTTTACAAGCTATTATATTAGTTATTCTCAAATTAAATGTATGGCTTTTCAATTCAAAATGTATACATTTCAACAACCATAATTATTGTGAACAGTGTTTGCTTTAGTTGGGCTCTTGACTCAATGACTTATATTTGAATGATACGTTTTCATTTTCTGTTATTTATTGAGGTTGTAAAACTTTGCGAAGGTATTGACGTAGCCCAACCCGCAGCTCTGCAGATGTCTGCCAGAGAGGCGCCCCGCGCCAGTGACCATGATGAGGCTTTACCCCGGGTGAAGTGAGCTCTCACTGTCAAGTGGGCAAGGGCAATTCTTAGACTGGTACGCCGTCATGACGGCATCCACAATCTAGTGTGCTACTATCTGTTTGGAGACAGCTCTCCCCTTTGCTGGCCTCCAAAACAGACATACAGGGTGGGGTTTGGTCTTCCTCCCCAGTGGGGAGCACCTGCAAGTTCACCACCTGGTCCCAAAAAGGAGTGGTGGGAACTTTGGCTACATAGCCAGGCCGGGGTCTCAGGATCACGTAAGAGTCACCAGGCCCAAATCGTGGGTAATCGAAGGACACGGAGAATACCTGTAGGTCCCCTACTTTCGTGATGGAAACGAGCGCTATCAAGAGAATGGTCTTCATCAGGAACTGAGGAAGAGCTGCGTCTCTGAGGGGCTCAAAGGGTGACCTTTTAAGGCCCTCCAGGACCACGTCAAGGTCCCAAGAGGGTATGGAGTGCGGGCGATGCGGATTCCACCTTCTCGCGCCCCTTAGGAACCTGATGATCAGGTCGTGCTGTCCCAGAGACTTTTCAGCGGCTATTGCGGCTACATATACTATCGGTGTGGAAGGGGAGAGGTTAGTCTCAAGTCTCTCTTGTAGAAAGGACACCACGTTCCCAATCGAGCAACTCCCAGTGTTTTCTCTGCGAGAAGAACACCAGGACGAGAAGAGGCGCCACTTATAGGCGTATAGCCGCAGGGGCCTTATTCTGAATAAGCTCTCTGTTGAGTATACTCGACATTGCGTTTCGCCTTGACGCAACGTCGGTTTGCTGAACACCATCGTGAGGAGGGTGAGTGCGGCTGTAAGAATCACAGAGGGAGATTGGAAACTCTTTTAGTGAGAATGTGGGCGCTAGGCCCTCGGAGGGACCTAGCTGATGGTAAGACGGGGCTGGAACCGTCCCTGGTCGACCGGCCAGCAATGTCATGGCTGGGGTCAGTCCCGATGGTGTTGATCTCCCTGGTGTCTTCCCGTCAGGACCACTTGTGCTTCCGCGACGGCTGCTGACGGAATGGAGGTTTCTTCTTTGACCTCATCTTCCGGGGGCTGCCTGGTGGGGGGGGTGCCAGAACTGACACCACAGAGGACTGGGGCTGCTGGGGAGCAGACGTCGCACTGGATATCGAAGGCCTGTTTGCAGCCGAACCACGGTGGGGTAGGATGTGGCTTATCGCCTCCGTCTGCTTCTGCACCATCTAGAATTTGTTGGAGAAGTCCTCGGCAGTGTCAATAAACAGCATATCCTCTCCTGGACAATGAGTGTGGACATCGTCCGACCCAGTGCCCGCGCTGTCACCTTAGTCACCCGTAAGGCGAGGTCAGTTGCGGTGCAGAGTTCCTGCATTAACCCTGGGTCGGTCTTACCCTCATGGAGCTCTTTCAACGCAATGCAAACACAAACACACACAAAATTACTTTTAAGTACCAAATAGTGCATGGCAATGAATACAATTTTGTAGCGCATTAATTGGATAACTTTTCTACGATAAATCGCATTATCAATAATAAAATAAATAATGAATTCAAAAGAAGCGTATTGTGCACTATTATTTTAAAAGCCCTGCAAGTAGATTTGGTTTGCAAACACTTGTGCTTTTCAAAACAGTATTTCCTTAACATGGTAGCATTAACAATTTTAGCTTAATGTATTTATTGTAAATCTCAACTTTAATGAGTAGTTCACTTTCAAAATTCTTGAGATTCCAACACTGATTTCTGATGTCTATATGCATCTTAACTCATCTGAAACTTAAGATTTAATTTGCGTCCACTTTTCCAAAAAAAAAATTACACTTCGAAATGTAAGCAAATTCACTTCCATGATAATGTTCTTCAGCAGCACAGCTTGCAATCTACATGAGATCAGTGAACCACACAACAGTATGATGGACATCTTAACAACCAATACCATTCAGTAAAATTTGTTTGCGTTACCATAACAAATATACTAAAAACCCACAGATTTTAGAGTGACATATGTACTAAACACACAGTGGCAAACACATTTGTATGTGAAAGTCAAGGGTCAAGAGCTCAACTTAAGGAAACACTGATCCCCATGATGGTGACTTTTCTTAGCTTGGAAATTTAAGTTGGATCAACTTAACTTTTTTTAGGTTTTATCATAAAAAACCCCATAAAAATCATAAAAAAATTGTACAATGTTCTATTTTAACAGTGTACACTTATCAACATCCACTATAGAACAGACTAGCATAGTTAAGATCTGAACTGAGTAATCACTTCATTCTTTTGTGACTAATGGTACCTTTGTACATGTTACCAGGCGTGGTTTCCCAGACAGGGTTTAGCTCAAACCAGGACTAGGCGTTAGTTAAATTAGGATTTTTTTTCAAAATCATACTTAACAAAAAAGTAGTTTTCGATCAAGACACATCTAACAATGAAATGTATATGGGTTAAGGTTTAAACCCTGTCCAGGAAACCTCCCCTCAGTGTGTATGTGCAGCTGGGCGTGTTCATAAAGAAAAAAAAATGTTAAACAGGTTTCAGTTAAGCTTCTGTCATGAATTATCCTAGCAGATAGGCTAAAGAAACTCTTTTAACCTTGAGGTTGAAAAGACTGTGTCACTCACTGCTTGTGCCTTGATGCTTTTGGGTGTGTTTTGGCATTCCTTCATTCCGCCCTCTTTGCTGTTGTATTTGAAGCAGCAGTCTGGCAGACGGCTACATTATCTTGCAGACTGATAGCAGAGGAGCTACCCATCACAACCAGTATACAATCTTCCAGGTAAGTACACTTGTGTCAAAGAGCATTTGAGCGCATATTTAGGAATTTTAGCTATTTTGCAGACCTGTATTTTACTGTGATTTCATAAAAAAACAAGCCTTTAAAGCAGGGGTCTTCAAAGTTTTTGGGGGCAAGGACCCCTTAGATGAGAGATTCATGGAACATTAAATGTGTGAACACAGCTATTTAAAATAGAAGAACACACCGTTATTTTATGATTCTGAGCTGCGTTGTCTTTCTCGTGGATCAGTATTGTTGCGGCTTTTTCTGTAGAGCATTACATCAGAATAAGGATAGTGTGGCAGGGTAAGAGAATTGACGGACACAAGTCAGCTGGTGTAACAACCCAGAAGGGGGGAATTTATTGACAAACTGTAGCAAATCAAACAATTGTAGGTATGGCATCCGCTGACTATGTCTTTGGAACACGGCTGACTGGTGTCCCAAGTAAGTTCCCTCTTTTGGTCCATTCACTCGCTAGAATCTTGAGAGGAAACCAGACAACATGTTAATCCTTGTCTCTAGAGCGAGCCCAGAATGAGCTGTGTGAGCTCCTTTTAATGCCTGGCAGTAATCGGCCACAGGTGTGGGCGATTAGCTGCAGGCCTGTTCTCCTGGTGATGATGATCTGGGACCTGTACCTGTGCCACAATAGTAAATGTTCTTTTGGGGAATCTTGTTTAATGTGCACAACCAGTACACGGTGCGCATTTCATTAATTTTAAACACATAAAAAATTATTTTGTCAGAGTTTAAAATGTAGAAGCACTTTACAGCTTTAATAAATTTGAACAGAAGTTCAGAAATATATGAGAATGCACTTTATTTGCACGCAACTCCTTTCATGAGTACTCTGTCTCCCTTCAGATAAATTCAGAGAATGCACTGATTATAATCTTACATTCTTAGGCTCTACCGCATTGGGTCGCCAAGTAAGTTTGGCATCGGGCCAAAAACATAAATCCGCCGCTAGATGGTGGGCCAGAACATAGTCAAAGGATAATTTGGGAAATAAATTAATGAAAAATGCAACTATAATAGCCTACTTTTAAAAATATAGTCATAATATAATTATATATTCTTACACAATAGTTGTATTAATATTTAACATATCCTATTTTTTTAATTATTGAAAAAATGTCTGTTTAAGTACACTGTAAACCCGGACAAGTTGAGTGTATTTTAACATTTTGAGGAAACCGATTACATTAAAACAATAAAGTAATGTCAAATTGATATTTGAGTAAACAGATCTTAGAATTTAGTGCAATGTCTTTTAATATGTTGGATGGCAGAAAATTTAAAGTAGACATAACTTAAAATATATAGTAACATCAACTGCTCTGTCAAGATGTGAAACAGCTTTCCTGTAGCTCCGTGGTAAGAGCATTGTCGTCAAAATATTAATAGTGAAAAGATGAACAGTGTCATCAACATGTCTGTTATTCTGTGTTCCAGGATAAAGCACAATGAACGGCATAGTTCCCAGGAAAAAAACAAAAGGTGTTGATTTCTGTGGCTTGAACTACTACTACTATATCATCCGGTCAGATATTGGCTGTTATATGCAGGCGGGTAATTTTAATAAAGGTTTAGAGCTCTCTGTTTTCAAGCTGCACCCCTCCTGCCAAAATGGAGACCATTACTTTGGTCATAAAAATCGCTACTTCTACGTCATTAAAGGTAAATCATACCGCAGAGTCAGAGACCTGTCCACAGACAGCGATGCTGCAGTTGCCAACCTTCATGCCAACTGCCAGGGTGGAGACCACTACTTTTCGGCCTTTGACTGGTTTTACGTCATCTTCCAAGGCAAGGGAAGGTTCAGAAGAACCAAGGACCTGAGTCTTGACTCAGAGGCTGGAGAATATAAGCTGCATCCCAACTGCAGTAATGGTCTCTATTACTGGGGTCTTCCAGATCACATCTATTTCCTCAAGCAGGCCTCAGAGTGGGGAGTGGAATACTACAAGGGCACCGATTTGGAGAAAGACAAACGCACTGATGTCTATTCTGTTCACCCCGATGTTCTTAACTTCCTGCCTGGCGGTCTGTCCATAACTAGAGGTCCAGCTTTTGGCCGGTGGGAGAAGATTAAAACTATAACTAATGACAGCAACACACCAGTGACATGGGAAAGGACAATTATGAAAAGGGTTGGATACAACAAGGAGAAGATGAAAGAGATCACTCACAACTGGAAGATAAGCGTGTCGGCCTCGATGGAGTCAGGAGAACTCTCTGCGTTAATTGCAAAGTATCAGTTCTCGTTATCTTCAGAATATGGAGGTTCACATGTCAGCACTGAAAAAGAAATCTGGGAGGAAGTGACTGAAGTGGGAGAGAAAATAACACTTGTGCTGAAGCCACACGAGAGTTTATATCTGTGGCAGTATAAGCTGGGTCTCGGTGAAGAATCGGTCCTGTTCTGCCGTGATTTAAGGATGGATGATGAGCCAAATCCTCCAGCTGAAGTCCCGCTGCCGCCTTCAAAATCATGAAGAGACATTCGATGACAGCCAAGTGCTTTAGTTAAACACCGTAAGCCAGTGGTCTCAAAGGCAGCTCCTGGAGGGCCACAGCTTTAGCTCCAACTCACACCTGCATAAAAGTTTCTAGTAATCCTGAAGACCTTGATTAGATGGATGGAGCTGCAGGCCTCCAGGAATCCAGTTTGAGACCAGTGCCTTAAGTAGTTATTAAATTGTGATTGTATATTGATAATAGTTTGTATATTAGTAGCTTAGTATAATACAATGTTTTTTTTCGGTTAAAGTATCTAAAAAATAATATCCATTAGATGCAAAATTATGATTCATTCTTCATCTCACAGACAGAACACTGGATACTGTCAATAGTTAATTGCTACGAAATGTCATGTAACATTTTTACAAGAAGCTTTATATGACAATATACTAATATACTACAACAATACACTTGTACAGTGTTTTATATATATAGATATGTATGTATATATATATATATATATATATATATATATAAAATAATAAAAAATGATCATTTCATAATCACTTAATTATGTAATGAACACAACACTGCTGCAGGATAATTTACACTGTAAATATTTGCGGTAAGGGTAAAGATGTGTTAATAAATGTTTAAATTAACATGAACTAAGATTAATAAATGCTGTATAGGTTTGTTCATTGTTAGTTTCACTAGAGTTTTTTGGTGTGTAGATTGAACCTGGGGCCAGTATAATGTAATGATCTTAATTTTAATAAATCATAGAATCATTTTTATTGTACTTTAATTTAGGCTAACAACGTGCTGATGGTATGTTTTTCACTTTATACCACTTGTTTTCTCTTTAAATATGTTAAATAAAGCTGGTGACTGTATTTGAAGTCTTTCTGTTTTCATTACCATTCTGTCTCTATAGGAAAACATTGTCATGTAAAAATAACTTCAAAATTAAGTTGGTCCAACTGTTCATTTTTTACATTGTTAATTGGATTAGGGGTAAAATACACGTGTTTTTTTATGCTGTAACAATTAGCACTTTTCCCTCTCAGCAGGACTCTGTCTGTTGATCAAGACAAGGGCATAGCCAGAATTTTTTTAGAGGTGGACAGGTAAGACCCAGTGATTTACATAGGGTGACTTCGAGTTGTGAAATGGTCTGATGAATTCACATTTTTTCTTACAACAAAACAATTCAACAAAAGTAAAAAAAAAATTTACAGGCACAGTTCATCAAAAGTTGACATGTAAAATTTGAATCTACATGTAACAGCTTTTAATAAAAAATAAAGCGTTTGGGAAAATGTTTAAAATTCAAACACCTCATCATAAGGAATTTCCTGTGAAAATTCGATCATCTTAAAGCTTTTTGTTAATGTCAAAATTGTAAGAAAAACCTCAGATTGCATTGATAAATAAATGTTAATGGAAAACGTTGTGGATTAAATAACACATGAAATGATTTGAATGAAACATTAAGACCACCGAGATCATGCAGAAGACCACAAACTATGTTCAAGCTTTAGGTGTTTATTTGGGATATATTTGTCGCCTGACATGATATAATTGTGTTACGAATATTATCTTTTCATCTAATATGGGACCACGTTAAAAACATTCACTAATATAATTCTGTTATTCTGTTATTCAATTATTTAGTTATTAAGTTTGCGGATGTTTTTTCCAAATTATGAAGTAAATCAAAGACCCTTTTAGTGTCAACGTCACACTTATGTCACAGCATTAGCTGGAGGAAAAACCAAAGGAAAACTGGAGGCGGACAATACAAACCAGCACAGAGTCGACTACACAAAATATACAAATATCTTATTGTGTTGTTGAGAAGCAGAAGTGATTGATGAGACTCAGAAAAACATCATTCAACAATATGTTTAACATGTTTTATTATTTATTTATGTATTTGCACAGTTCACTTCAACACAAATATTTTCATTAATAATTTTGTCTATTCAGTGTTTATAAAGAAGCTTTAATTTATATTCATGTTCTCAAACAACCAAATGATTGAAAATGTTGAATTACCCTTCACACATGTTACTACTATATGTTGTGAATACTACTACTGTATGTTGTAAAAGTTTTTATCTAAAAGCATTACATGTTCAGCTGCTACAGTCTACACACCTCACTAAACACAAACACACAAGATAAAACACACAGAATATAAACATTAACTCACATTGTCACATGTCATTGTCTTAATCTGTAATCATTAGATTGTAGTTTAATAGATTGTCACGCTACTATCACTATAATATCATTAATAACACACATCTTCAAAGCTGAATTATAAGATCAATCAAGAATAACTAAATATATTTGACTGGATATCAAAATAATGAGACTAACTGAAGTTATTATAAACGTTTACATGTAATTACAAATCCTATAAAACATGTATTTCAAAGTTTCTCTCAAGTGATGAAAACACAACGACTGTGTTGTGATCGGTCAGAAGTCTGAACACACTTTCTGTTTCTCTTCATCTTCATGTTTTGGTGTGAAAACATTTCCATCAGGCTGCACTCTCCAGGTCACTGTTGTGTCATTGTGTACGCCCAAATGTGTCAGTTTCTGCTGAATCTACACAACACACACAATCATGACACACACTCTTAAGCCCATTGCACACTTTCTCCAATATTTTTGTCCGTCATAAAAAAATTTGGACCGGGTTTGATTTTCTGCGTTTTTCACATCCATCAATCATTTTGTGTGTCCTTTTATAACAATTCAGAGACACCAGACAAACTAGAGCCAAATATGAACAAACAGATCTGGGAACATTCTGTAAATAATACACAATACTCATGGGATGAGATCTGTTTGATTACAGACATTCTTCTAAATATCCTCATTTGTGTTTAGCAGAACAAATACATTTAAACAGGTTTGGAACAATCTGAGTGTCAGTAAATAAGGACATAATTTTTATTTTGGGGGTTAAATATTCACTGGAGCCATGAATCGACTGTTTTTTTTCCGTTTGTGCTTGAACTGCAGTTAACTTCCGGTCTGTGTTTGTTTATTGGTCTGGCTATCGTCGAATAATATAACTATTTAATTTATATTAATATTCAATTATTTTATCGTTTTATTGAATGACAATTGTATAAAATAATTTGTTTATTGAATGGCTCCTGTAGTTTTGTGGGATTTAAAGAAACCGTCTGGTACACTGACATCTAGTGGTTGATCTACCGCTAGATGTAAGTTGGGCTCCTGACTTTGCTTTTTGAATAAAGACTTTCCTTGAAACAGGTGCTAAAAGTTAAGAACTACAAATGACATACAATCACAACATAAAACGAAATCACCTGAACATAAAATGACATGAAATCTCTGAAGATCTGACTAAACAACTCTACAACCAGCATTACCAGCTGAATTTACTACTAACCAGATTATTCCTGTCAGACGTCCAAAGAAGTTATTATTGAGTGTTAATATTGATGTTTCATTGGTCAATAAATGCTGACCCCATTATGATCGTCAGTGTTTGCTTTATTTGAGCTCTTAGCACATTTATCTTTTAAAATAATGTTTTGATCAAATGTTGTAGTGTTTGATGATAAACATGTTTGCATAATTAAAGAAATGCACTCACAAATCAAGTCTCAACTTTCTGCATTTAAGACTTAAGAACTAATTTAGTAATGTAGATTAAGCATTTTCTTTGGCTTGATAATTAAGATATGTGCATTCCAAAAATATAAAATGACAAAATTCTATTCAATATCTGACAGTGCTGTAAATAAAAACATTCTACTGCTGAAGAGAAAGACATCAACACTTCTCCTACATTCCTCAAAAGTGCTTATAATTTAAACATGATGCACTGCATGCTCAGATTTTTTACAATGGTGCTACCCCACCATACATTGCAGTATGAAACTTTCTGTTTATTGTCAGCTTTGTTAAGATTCATACACTGATTCTTGATTGTGTGCGACCAAAGAAGAAAAGGATTTGTTTTAAATGTTCTCATCATATATGATGTTCTCATGTTTAGTTTTATAAAGTCATCAACAAAAGACTGAGACTCATCAATAAGGACAACTTGAATGCTACAACAAGCCACAATGACTCTGTCATTTCTTAGGATACACTAGCAACTGCTGCCTCTACTAATATATATAGATACGTATATTGTTGGAGAGAAAACCTAGTGTATGCAGTTAAGGAGCTAAAGCAAACATTGTCCACCATAATGGTGACATCATATTTTGACCAATAAAACACCAAGATCTAAACCTATGACAAAACAAACATTGGTAAGTAAGTTAAGTTGTTCATCATGTTTGTTGTTCACTCAGATCTTGAGAATGTAATGCCTTATTTTAGCTTCTGTTGATTTCATCTAATGTTATGATTGGATGTCAGTTGCAGATCTGTGTTTCTCATTCTGCTTTTTACAGCAGGTGTTCATCATCAAAGGTTAATCATCTCTAATTGATAACTCCAATACCTCATTATCGCCAACACTACATCAGTGTTCATTTAACACTCTAGGGAGTAGGATCATTTGTACTCTGAGAAGTGTTGATTTAACATCTGGGGATTTTGCTGTGTACATTACTTTAAGGCCCTTAACTATTAGTGACTTAGTCAGTTTAGACAGTGAATATGTGTGTTATGTTTTTTTTTCACTTCATCTATTGTAGAGACAAACGACAATTTTAAGAGAGAAGAAAAGCTCTCAGCTGCAGCGCTGAACATCTGTTTCAGTCTCTCACAGAGCTCCTTTAGCTCAGCATTGACAGTGGATGAAGAGGAAATGACCTTCACAGTCTCATCATGAAACACCTGGAAGGTTCAAGTGAGCTCTTCATATTTGTGTTTTTTCATTCCAGGAAGACATATAGAGTATTTTTGTGTATTATTATAAAATGGGACTGAAAGTTAACTTTCAAACAGTAAAGTCTCAATTTCTAAGTGTTTAAATTATTTCTGTTGAAATTATGCATATATTATACATGTTGAAATGTTTGTTCATATAAGACTTTATTTTCTATTGATTTGAATTCTGAAAAATAATGTATATTTGACATCAAAAGTCTATACTTTGAAGTGTTTGTTACAAAATGAACAGATATTGATTATGTAGATATTATAAACACTAAGTAAATATTATACCTAGTAAAATGGAAAGCACTATGGAAATAATAACTACATAAAAATGTTGATTATGTATTTTGTAGCGTTTTCTGATATTGTACAGAACAATCAACAAAATCTATGCGGCATTAAGAACATAGTCTACAAAAACTGTCGGTAGAATGATCTGCACTAAACCATATATGGGTCGCCTTCATTTCCGGCCTGAGACTGGTGGTCTGGATCGTGTGTCCTGAAACGTGTGGTGCTGCAGGATATATCTCACCAGCTCAAGGTCAGTTTAACTGTGAAAGAGCGCAATGTAAGTAGACAAATGTTTTGTTATAGAAATGTCACGGGTAGTTCAAGAGTCGCTTCTAAAAAAACATGCAAAATGCCGGCTGTTTCGCTTTCTTCCTCTTTCCACCGAAGGCATAATCCAGTCCTGTAAACTACAAAACACCGAATAGGATTTAAACTTTTCAGGTCATGTCAGTGTGACAAGACAAAAACATGTCCAGACCTTCACTAGTTTACGCTAAAGCATGTGTCTTACTTAAGTGTGTTAAGGATGTGATAAAAACAGCCAAAATGTTTGCAAATATTTCAAATGCATCACTTCTAAATGAATATTCTCATTGTTTAAATCTGTTTAAATGTTATCTGTTTAAAATAATAAAAAAAAGTATCTGCAACTTTTGAAATTTGATGTCTATTTTATTAGTCAAAAAGTAAAAGTGATAGTTCTTTCATGAAACATAGATTGTATAATATTTGTTGACCATGAGTTTACTTTACTGATGCTGATAATAATGAAAGGACAAACATGGTTATCTGTTAGCTATTATTATCTAATTTAAACTGTAAAAGTCTTAAAATGCACATATATAGATCAATGAGGTCATGTGTGATACGAAACTTCACAATTTGCATAAAACCAGGCTGGAAACCAGACTACATCATAACACCGATGCGTTAAAAATGGGGCATAAATGAACAATACACGCATGTTTCCAGGCACGACTACTCCACTGATGGTGTTATTAAACTGTATATGTCATGGATGTAAATTTAAAGCTTATACATATTTTCCTTCTTGTTGGTAGTTTGAATTGAAAAGAACCAGTAAAGTCAGTGAAGTCACAAGACTGCTTTCTGGAGTTCTCTTTGTTTGCTATCTTTTAACTCTTTTCTTTAGTAATGCACTGGTGACAACACAATAATCACAGTGACACAGTAATGCTGTGGTCACACTAGACTTGAGCAGGTTTAATTCCTTCAGACGATGTGAAAATGTGTCAGTGATTCCTCCATCTTTTACATTTAAATGTTTTGATCTTTGATCTTCAATTTGTCTAAAATTCGCATGTCAAAGTTCACCAAACTTGAGCTTTGCTTCGTAACGAAATGCGAAGTATCTTCTAATCATGGACTCGCATGCGTATGTATGGAAGTCAATGGAAGGAAAAGTCAAGTATGTTGTGGCCCACGAGTGAATCTGAAAAACTATCTGTGTGTCAGCTCATTGTGTTGTGTAGGACACACTTTCAACACAAATAGTTGAAAACTCACCGACTGTAAGATGGTCTCCATCACTGCAGGATCATTGACATTCTGACCAGATTTCACCTCAAATCTCAGAATCTGTTTCTTGGTGTCTGTTGGAAGATTAAAAGCTGTATTTAATTTCAACTCCTATCAAGTTTGAAGAAAACATCAATCACAACAGTTACACAAATCTGCAAGACAATCTTTCTGACGCAACAGCTGCATGTGTTTAATACAAATAAAACGAATCATTTGTCAACTCCTCATTTTGTTTTCATAATATTCTAGCAAAAATGTTCTTTACGAAACACTAAGAAAAAAACTAATAAATAATAATCATTAATTCATCACATTGTGTCCTGAGTGTTTCTGGTGAAACTTCCACTAGCCCCCAAAAAAAGATTAACAAAGTCAGAGCTCATTTGTAAATTTATGAAATGTGTATTTCATTTCTCCTTCTTTACTCCTTCATCCTTCAACGTTTTAACCAAAAATACATTTCAGAAGAACAAATCAGATCAATACAGTAGAACACTAACAATATCTGCACATCTGACATTAAAACAGGATTTTCTTCTCTTGTGCTGACTTGTTGTTCGAGGAGACTTTCTTATTACACTGGGATAGTTACAACAGACAAGTCTCAACACTTTATTATTATTTATTAAATGGTCAGTTCTGGTCTTTGATTCTGATTGGCTGAGCCCAGTTCTGACCTGTTATAAAATACCCCTGTTTATAATGACTGACTGCACAACATAGACTAAATATCATTAATTTACTTTATTTTATGAAACCTTTCTACACATATGGATTAACAGTTTTATTAAAGCAATAAACCGTGCGAAGCAGTGGGTTACAGTGCATTTTAAAACAGCTAAAGTGATTTTAATGACTCCGCTTCATGTCGTACAACAACGCCCTTAGCTGTTATAAAATACACTGTAACTTACTGCTTCACATGACTTATTGCTTTACTAAACCTTTATTTAAATCTCTCATTCTGTGTATTTATGATGTTTGTGTTGTGAGTAGTTTATGATCACACATAAAAACCTACATGTCTTGCAGATGAATGGAAAAGTATTTGAACACAGTTGATCATCTATAAGACCATCAGGACGTATAACACCACAAAGTCGGTTCACGCCTGTAAAGTCAGGTTGTCCAGTCATCCAGTTAATGGAGGAAACATTTAAAACATTTCTTCCATCTGACCACTTCCACGAGTCTCTGAACAGACCAATCCATGATTCACTAATGCCTTCCATTGACATCTTCAGCGTCAGCACTTGATCCTCAGTTTGATTGTGAATGATGGCCAGATCTGAGTAACTTCGTCTGCAGTACATCTGTGCATTATTCCAGGTCATTGGGATATTAACAAAAACAAACCTGTCAGCTTCTGTTTCATTCTCTGTGGAAAGATGAGATTGAACAAACAATATTAAAGAATAATCTTTAAAAACAGTTTCAGTATTTTTGGATTTGGATTCAATTTATTGTCATTACACATATACAAGTACAGTGTAACGAAATGGATTAAGAAGAAAAACATAGCATAACATGAGGAAAGTGGTGAGAAAAACAAATACACATAATAAACCATATACAAGACTAAGATAATCCAGCTCCGGCAAGCAGCCATCCGGTCCAGCGCCATTACGGCGCCGTTCACAGACCCGCTAGTCAGGCTGGTGGTTCAAAG
This sequence comes from Triplophysa dalaica, assembly GCF_015846415.1. Classification (NCBI taxonomy): domain Eukaryota; kingdom Metazoa; phylum Chordata; class Actinopteri; order Cypriniformes; family Nemacheilidae; genus Triplophysa; species Triplophysa dalaica. The sequence continues at coordinate 21,640,152 of NC_079546.1, read as the reverse complement.
CGATGGAGGCGTGGGATCGGGTGAGGGCAATGTGTGTGTGTGTGTGTGTTTATGTGTGATAGTTTGTAATCAGCAGGTGTCTTTAGAGTGGGGCGGAACACAAGAGCGTCTCACTGCAGTGATCCTTCAAAGGGTTGATTTTCCAGCAGCAGCCTTGGCCGATGCCAGTGCTGGTTCCGGGCAGCCAAAAAAGATAAGACTGCAATTGTTTGGTCTTGGAGCAAGAAACCATATTCCAATTTCGCGGCAACACTTATTGTCCATTTTGATCTCCAGTACCATCAATTTTTCTTTGCAAAGCCGTGAGGTTTTCCATGATAGAAACATATTGCGGTTAATAGTCTAAAGTCTCAATACTGACCGCTCTTCCCACAGCTTCAATCGATACGGGCAGCCTTGTGAGGCTTTGCATAGCTGTACCCGTTTTATGAATTCTTCAATAACCCAGGGCAAAGCGTAATCCAAACAGCACAAGACCTGTTATCATGGTTCCGAAAAGGTAGATATCTTCGATGTCCTCCACGGAAAGAGCCGCCAGACACACGATCCGCCATCTGTCCCACGCGTCCTTTGTGTAGCCAGCTGCAAACTTTCCGTCAGGGCAGTCAGGTTCCCCCGAACCCAAGCGTTTCGTTGAGAAAATGGTGTCAATTGCGTTGAGAGACATGTTGATCAGATTCATAATTTTCCAAGTTTGGTGAGCAGTGCAGAGAGAGTCTCTCAATAGATGAGACAAAACGAGACAGGAGACAAAACAGGGAAAATAAGGGCAAGGACGGAGAGTGAAAAATGCGACCGCCTCTGATGAGAGCCAAACAAGAAACATTTTTATATTCACAATTACTGATTTTTCTTTTCATTTGCATCTCATAGTTTAGACGGACAGACACCAAGAATCAGTGTATGCATCTTAACACTGGTGACGATCAACAAACTATTCATATCAACAGATCAACACTCAACATCACTAAACAAGCTGGACAATTGAATTTATCTTTTTTGATTATTTGATATATAGCCTTAAGAATATTGTTTGGTAGACCGGTTCTTATCTCACAGAGCATGCTGCTCAACCTCTGGTCAAGGCCTTTGTAATCTCTAGACTGGACTAATGCAATGCTCGTCTTCCATTTTGGCGTTTGTTTACTGAGCTGAGAAACGGAAGCAGGAAGCTACGTGAGAAACGCATTAGAAAAACTTCGGACAGTTTTAATAAAGGCAGACAGTCATCGTGTAATGAAAATGCATCCTTCCCGTTGATTCCCCAGCAGAAGCATCACTTGTATGTATTTAAACTTGTTCTGACTAAGTTAACTTTTAAGCATATTTATTTCGTGCTGTAAAAGTAATGTTTATGAAAACTAGGTAGCTTAGCTAATTGCTGTATTTTGCTGTTTGTTTTCCTAGTTTTCACTCTCTCAATCTATCGATCTCAACAGTCATCTTATGTGTATGGATTCAGTACAATGTGAAGAAAATAAATCTGCATACAAAGAACTTTGGATTTCTTCATGTTCATGAATAGAGAGAGTTTAGCTCGCTGTTTAGTTGGAGTTGCTACACCTCAATGAGAACAGTACAGGCTGATTTGAGTTTGTCAGACTTATTGCCGGTGGATTCGGTTTCATAGAGCAAACTTCAAACTCAGTTACTATAGCAACTAACACTGGGAACTAACCAGGGACCAGATTCACAAGAGCTCTGTTAACACTGAGCCATGAGGATATGATGATATAACAACTAATTATCTTTCATAATGTTTAATGAAAGGTGTTTAAGAATAAATCGTAAGGTAAGGGGTAATATGGAGGTTATTAATGTTCCAGTTAGTTGGCATCCAATAAACCATTTGATTAAATAACTTACACAACTATTATTGTATGTTATACAATAGTGCTGTGTTCAGCACCGACAAAAAGTGTCAAAACATTTTCTTTTCAACAGAAATGGTGGTGCGATTAAACTCCTTTTTCTTATGAAGCAAGAGTTGAACTATGGCAGCTGAGAAGGCCATTTTTGTTTTCTTTTTGAAGAACTTTTGGAGTCTGATGAAATCGATATAAATATGTGTTCAATACTGCAAAATACATGTCTTCTTATATATTCAATTGTTGCGTGTACCGAGCTGAAGTTGACACATTTGTATACGACTTTACTTAGACCCATTTTGCGAGCTGTTTCTTTAATACTGTTTTGGTTATTTACAGCCTGTTGGGTGGACGGACATTCTTGACCCACCCAAAGAGAAAACGTCTCTCACACACGTTGCAAACCATTTCCAGGAAACGTGTCGTTCAAAACGTTGCGCATCGGTTTGAGCTTGAAGTTGCCCCAGTTCTAGCTGGTTCTCGAATCTAATTGGCTGAGAGCCATGTGATATTCCTCCAGTATCACCACTGGAAATACTTCAGCAAAAGCCGAGCACCTCCGTAACCTCATAGAAAATAACAAAAACAAGCCAAGGTTTTTATTTAATACAATTGCTAAATTAACAAACAAACAGACTTCACCTGACCTGGCTATTCCGCCGCATCTTGGGAGCAATGAATTCATGAATTGTTTTGCAGAGAAAATCGAAAAAATACGAGACAACATAGCTAAAACCAAAGCTCCAAGTGTGTCCGAAGAATTAGTATCGACCAACACCCAAAAAGAAAAGCTACAGTGTTATTCTCCTGTAAGTCAGGAAGATTTAATTAATCTTATTGCAACATCCAAACCGTCAATTAATCTAGGCCATGTCCCAGGACCCTTAAACCTGGCTGTAATTAAGCCTCTTATCAAAAAACCAAACTTAGACCCCAATGAACTTGGAAGCTATAGACCGATTTCAAATCTACCGTTCTTGTCTAAAATACTAGAAAAAGTAGTGTCAACTCAACTGTGTACCTTCCTACAAGATAATGACATGAACGAAATGTTTCAGTCTGGCTTTAGACCGCATCACAGCACTGAAACTGCGCTCGTTAGAATTACAAATGACCTTCGTATACCTTCAGACAAATGTAAGATCTCACTCTTAGTCCTGCTTGACCTTAGTGCTGCTTTAGATACTGTAGAGC